>NC_056666.1:55673505-55973505 GCF_018350195.1 Panthera tigris | reverse complement strand
TGGAATTCTCTCTCCGCCTCCCCCCCCCCCTACTTCTCCCCTGCTTTCTCTCTCTGTTTCTCCCCTGCTCTCTTTCTCTGTCTCAAAATAAGTAAGTAAACTTAAAAAAAAAAAAGAATTTATCTACCATTTCCCACTGAGTTCTGCTTTGTAGGGCAACAAATCCCCTACACTTCTAGGTTGCACATGCATGAGTGGTAATGGGGTCCCTTGGTTTCTCATGCCTCTACGTCAATAAGCCAGAACCTGGCTTCAGTGTGTGCTGAGGTAATGGTAACCTGTTAATGCATGAAGGTCCTTGGAACTATTGCAGCCCTGGTTGCTGCCATGCACTGGTATAGAAATGGGTAAGGCTGAGAGGATGTGAGGTGTATAAGAGGTGTGTGGTGCTGCTGAGAACAAACAAACAAACAAAACAGGAGCCGAATAGCTTTACATTTCAAAGCAAGGTGCTAGACCACCTTTGCCTATGGTAAGGGATTATGAAATTAGTTCTGCCAAAGCTAGTCCCCACCCATTTTCAAACTAAATAGGAGAATGAAAATAATTCACTGGAAGAGGTAAAATAATTGAGAGCAAAAATTTCTTTGTAGAATTGTTCAATATTCTGTTACATCCCACCCCATACTCCCACAACATGGAAGAGGAGAGGTGGTGCCCCCCCCCCACCTCAAGCCAGGTGAGAGGCACTTGAAATGTGATGCATAGAGTAGGAAAGGCTTGGGAAGTAGTCTCTGACTCATGCCAACTTATTCTGAAGATGAGACACTATGATGAAGAGGTCCCTCTTTGGTGGCAGATCAAAGAGAAGGAGGGTGACCTAGAGAATGGACTGCTCTACCACTTAAGACAGGGAAAGGAAGATAATCTCCCAGGGACCAGATATAGACTCTATGGAAAGAGACTGGAATTGTGCTGTCTTGAAAGGAACGCTTCCTAGAAGTATCTTTGGCGGGGGGGGGGCGGGGGAGGGGGAGGGGACTGGTGAATCCAGCCTGGAGTGGTCCCTGGGAAGCTAGTAAGCAGAGGGAAAAAATCACAAACTACCATCAGAAAGAACTCTGAGAGAGACATCCTTCCCCAGAGCAAGTCTGGAGAGATAAAGGGAATGGACCAGTTTATGTACATTCAGGTTACACAGCCAGATTACAACTCTATCTATCTAGCGGGACATTTCTTCACCTCTTTTTCATTCCAACTTTGAGTAGAATTAAACAATAAGCACTGGGTAAAGGAGAGACTGAAAAGAAAAGGAAGGAAAGAAACCTACCATGTCCCCTCACTACAGATCTTCTTGCCTGAGATAGGCAAGAACTGTGAGAGGAAGAACATTTAACTTGGATAAAAGATGGAGGTGTGCACTGGATGGAAATTTTTAATTACTGAAATGGGTTTTTATAACTCAAAGAGGATAGAAAGGCTACTGAGGCTGCCCAAGATTTTGACAAAAGATGGAAAAACAAAAACAAGTCCAGAGCATGGGACCTGTAAGGGGAATAGGATTATTTTTTAATGCTTTTTCCTGAGTGACCTCTATACAGTCAAGCTTACTTAATAATATGTTTTGATCACACTGCCTCATTTTGATGTTGTTCTGCCCCTGGTTCTGTGCTCTCACACACTCTTCATGCTCTTTCATTTTGAATCTTCTCTGTGGCTCTGCATTTCATCTCCATTTTGCCTTAAATTAGATCATATACTTCTTACAAGCTCTTATATCCCACTTCCCACAGCATCTTCCCAAACTATATTGCCATGCTTTCATCATGGACTGTAGGGTCAGGACAAACTGTAGCTTCATGGTTGCTGCCGTAGGCGTCCCTCCACTTATTTTCTTTTTTTATAAAAAGCTCACCACCTTCCTGCCCTTGATACCATGGCTCAGATATTCTCCGTGGTAAATCTTGTTAAAAGACTCTGAGAAGCAGGTAGTATCAAAGAAAGAACCTAACGTATTATTTTTCTACTTAAATATGGTGGCCAAAATTGCTAAGAGTTTATTTCATACTATCAAGTAAATCCACAATAATGCCAATGGCTAATATTCACTGACTATTGCTCGTGTGCTCGAAATCACACTAAGTGCTCTACGTGCATTATCTCATTTAATCCTGAGAGTAAGTCTTTGTAGTGGATATAATTTTTCCCTCAATTTCAAAGAGGCTCAAAGAGGTCTGGAGATTTGTCAGAGGCCAAACACCCAGAGAAATGAGCAAGATGTGAACCTGAGTCTTGAGGCTGACATTTTAACTACAAGGTTCTATTATTTCTCAGTGACAATAAATTTTAAAGAGAGATGAACTTGGTGAGAACAGTAATGAGGTTATGGTTTCCACCATGAATCAGGAGTCTGTTCTGAAACCCAGCTAAACTAAAAGTTTCTTGACACTTTGGGCTGGGTGTCATCAATCTATTAGAGGAACTAAGATTATAGTTGAGAAAAATCTTCTAGGCATGAAGGAGAGCCTACAGTCACTTGTATGACCAGAAACAACCCTATAGGCCCTGTTCACCCCAGCTGTACAGGGGCCTTTATTTATTTTGTAATGCCTATGTGGAAAGAATTCTTACCCTCATTTAATCAATGAGGAAACAGGAACAAAAGTAGGACTAGACCCAGCAAAGTTCATACCCTCAGCTTCTGAGCTGTAGAGTTTCTAATGTCTAGTCTTTTAGAGTAGTGGGAAAGAAATCACCACCTCTCTATGTGACTTAATCATATAAAAAACACAAGAAAAATTAAATGGTTGCCCAATTTATCTAAGCATAAAAGATACCCTATGACTTACTGAATATTATACAAGCCTTCTTTAAACATACACTCTATCATTTAATTCAGGATGTATTTATGAGACCTCCACAGTGAGTAAGGCACTACAATTCTGACACTTAAGGAATGTAAACATAGGACAGAAGGAAACAGCTCATAGCAAGGCTTTGGAGGATGCTCTGATATATGTCATGCTGACTCAGTCTACTACTCACACAGCGTTGCTGTACTTATAAATTAAGGGCTTATAACATATGCTGTTATGTCAGGGAATGTATATAATGATGTAGACATAAACTGACCCTGCCTCAAAGAGCTTCAAAGTGGCATAACTTAGGTCATATACCTCCTACCTCTCTCATTTAAAATAAATATTGAAAACACTTATTCAGATGAACAAATTTGCATACTCATAGCTCAATTTTATCTTGCCACTGGATTTCTGCAAAACGATTTTAATTGAATCTACCATTACTGAGTACAGCATATAGAATGCTTTCCAAAATTTATGTTTTAAACAGAAATGTGGATTGCTTGCTTTAAATATTTTTATTGTCTCCCAAACAGTATTGCAAAGTAAATTTTTAAAATACGCACATTGAGTAAAACTGTGTATGCATCATCTAAAAATATTATTGAATGAAGACTAAAATAACTCAATTCTTATAATATGATGTTTCTAAAGATTCTTTTCTTTAACATCTAAACCTATCACCTTTCTTGTTCCTCACTCCCTCTTAGGAGTAATTGGTAGAAGTTGAAAACTAAGTATATAAAGAATATTTACATCTGAATTTCTGATAACTGCTTATACTTTAAACTTAAGGCATGCAGTAGTTAGAAGCACAAATTGGTCAATTAAAAAAGTGAATGTTCTTTAAAATTCCTTTGTTAAAGAAAAGACAGTCACTATTTCTGGAAAATTTAACCTGAAGTTGTCTTCATCAATAGCTAAAGACTTGCTTCATAATACCTAGTATTTATTGTTTCCTCTAATGCCTTTTTAAAAATATCCTGAAGAAAGGAATTATGTCAGGAGCACGGGAAGGGACAGAAAACTTGGCAGAGAAAGAACACACAGCTCACTGGAACAGCTTTGAGGAACATGTGGGCTGCAGAGAGGGAGGTAACTTATGGTTGTTGTTTCATATATAAAGACAGCATGAGAGAAAGGTGACAGGAGTAGAGGTGATACCAAGCAAGTTTCAAAAAATACTCAATGTCTTTTCTGTCCAAAATAGGGCCCCCCAAAAAATCAAGAATTCTTTATTTTCATTGTAATCAGGCTACATGCTACAAATAGAAGGCTCATCAGAATTCGGGAATAAATTCAGCAAATGTCACCATCTGAAATTGAGGCAAATAAGAATCAACATAAAAAAGGATAAGCTTGGCCGTCTGCAGAAGTAACTCATCTTGAATATATTGTTGATGAGAACAGGGGATTCCCCGTTTCCAATTGTTAAGGTTCCAGAGTACCATCCATAACTCATCAAGATGACCATGTCACAAAGACATAATTAAATTCTAAAGTCAAGAAAGCCACAATCTGTATAACAATTTATAACACCCTTGGTGTGAATGAACACTGCTTTGGAAGACAAATAAAATGGATACTTTGTTATTAAGAATGTTTTCTCTGTTTTTAGGGGAAGGAGATTCTCTTGACATTTACTTGATCCACTCTGGTTCTTTAGGCAGAAATATTTTAGACATGGGAAAAACAGTTGCAAGTAGACTTCTATCCCCACTACTCCAATGACAGTCCTCTTGTTCCAGTCACCAGTGAGCTCAGTCTTGCCAAATAAATGTTATGCCCTAACCTGACTTGGACTCTCAGCAGTATTCAACTTCCTCCCTCTTGAGGCATTCTCTTTTCTAATACTATGACACATCCCTCTCCAGGTTTCTTTCTATCTAACTGGCTGTTTCTTTTCTTTTCCCTTTGCTGACCTCTATACCGCTTGATCTCTAAATATTATGATTTCCTAAGGCTTACTACTTTGTCCTTTTTTTATTCTATATCTACATATTCTTTTGAGGTGATCTTATTCAGACTATGGTTTTGAATACTACCTATATTCAGGTGACACCGATTATTACATTTTTAGTCCTGAGTGATAGACTTATATATCCAACTGTTTGTCATTTCCACTTAGACAGGTAATATGTATCTCAAAGTGAGTATGACCAATCTGCTCTATCTCAACAAATGGGAATTCTCATTTGTCCAGGTGATCAAGTCATAAACTAAAGCATATTCTCGATCTCCCTCCCTGTCTCACCCAGGTACAGTGTGTTAATCTGCCTCCAAAGCATATCCTTAATCTGTCCACTCTCTCTACTCAAACAATACCTTAGTCCAAGTCACCTGGACTACTGAATTGGCCTCATCATTGATGCCTACTTCCCTTCTGCATCCCTCTAATTCTTTCCTGAGATCTTTAACAGATAGATCTCTTCCCTGTTTAATTCTTCACTGCTTTCCCATTGCAGTAAGAATGAAAACCCAGTACTTTGGATACTTACCCCAGAAAAATTCCAAGATTTTATCTTGCATTATTCTCCCCCTCACTCATTGGACTCCAGTCACTTTCGCCTTTTCTGCTTTCAGACACACCTAGCTCATACTTGATTTCTGGATTTTGCACTTGCTGTCCTCTCTCCCAGTAACAGTTTGTACCAAGAAGCTTATATGCCAAACTTCTCTATATTATTTAGATCTCCTCTCCAATGCCACTTCTTCTTAGATGGTTTTCCTGACCATGCAGTGTGAAGTAGTCTTACCTACACCTGGGTCTCTCATATCAAATCATCGTGTTTTGTTGTCTGTACAATACATATCACACTGTGAAATCATCTTATTCATTTATTTAATTTCCTATTCTCCATCTCCTTATCTTAACCATATACTCTGAACAAGTAAGACCCCTTTGTGTCTTGTACACTGTTGTATTTTTATCTTCTGTAATAAAATCTAACATATAGTATGCAAGCTTAGTAAATATTTTTAACTAATTACTTAACTATCTGAAATTGTATATATATCATATTATATATTAAATATATGATATAGAAATATGCTCTCTCCATATAGAGACTGTGTCATATATTATATTAAATATATGGTATATAAATATAGTAAAATATATATATGCTATACTATCCTTACACAATCCTACAGGGGAGATATTAAGTTTATATATATCCCAAAGAATAGAACACCAAAATCAGAGCCATTAAGAGTTTCAAAGTCTGCTTGTGAATGCATGTTGAGATTTAAATTCATATTTAAAAAAAAAAAAGATTACTGTAATATAATGTCCTCCTAGAAGGTTAAACAAATCTAGACATTCTTATTTTCATTTAATATCAACTTTGTGAAAGTTAATTTATGTGGCTCAGTCCCTCAGAGTCTCATAATCTCCAGGTATTCAAATAATTATGCATTTCAGGACCTGCAAAGTTGAGTCTGGATTCAAGATGCCTGGTGACTCCACTTAGGAACTGGCATTCTGTGAGGCCTGATCTCAGTAGTTAGTCAAACGCTCGTAAGTCATATTCATAAAATTTCACTGGCTTTACCTCTGGTTCCCTCTCTGTAGCCCAGCAATCATGACAAATCTAGTCTGTACAATGAAGAGCAATCTTCGAGTAAAGACTCGAGATAGATGCATCTTCATTCCTGTGTGGCTTTACTCTTTAGAAAGTGTCCGAATCAGTTTAGAGGAGAAGGGAGATGACCAAGAAGGGCCCTACCTTGTTACAATGCCAAGTAAAGATTATTTCAGAGCTATAATTTCTAAAAAATTCCTGGGAACAAACGGTAATAGATACGTATTAAATCCCTTGAAATCAATAATACCTCTTACTTAAATTTATCTTTTATAATATCTAATAGAGTGCCATGTTTATATGTGATGACCAATTTGTGTTTTGGGAAGATAGGAAGAAATGAGTTGGTTGTTATAATTGATGTATAATCTCTTCTTTTACTTCAAGAACTGGGCCAGACAAAATTATCACTGGCTAGAATAAAAGGAGGGAAAGAGGAAAACAAGATAGAAAACCTCACAGTCAAAAATGTGGAATATGAAACTCAGGCAAAGAGCAATGAAAGCCAGTGTTGGTTTTTAAAACAGAATATTGTAAAGACCGAAACCGAAGTGCTTTCAAAAATGAATTAATATACTTTGATCTGGGATTCTCATAGCCAAACTATGTACATACAGTACTTTCAAATTGTAAAAATGACCTTGGTGTGCAAATGAAGTTTTCAGTGTTTAGTTATGGATTTGAAAGTATAGTATTATTAAGCTGCTAAAGCATATTATTTTCATAAAAATAATAAAATTATGTACAGGCAGAAAAAAACTATATTTTAGTAACATAATAATGAGTCCCACTAATAATAAATATGTTATATACTATTACAAACCTACTCATATATGAATTATTTTATTACAATATGTTATAAATATATAAAATGATGAATCATAAGTGCTTTAAAAATAAAGCCTTAATATACACACAATGATATTCACATGTTCCAATCCATTTGTATATTGAATTTTTTACCAAGAACAATTTGATAAGCTCTACATTGACAAAAATGTAGGCACGTCCTGTACTATTTTAACTATTATTAATTTATTTTAATTATTAAATCATAACTTCTTCTTAGGAGCTAAATTACCTTTTTCAAGCCACTAAAAGATAACATAGAGAACTGAGGTAGAATTTCCAAATCACACCTGATGGGTGGGGAGATTACTAAGTACTACTGACTCTTGTCATTGGAATGTGACCCCAATCCACATTCTGTTGAGGAAAATACAATCTAATCATATCTTAAGTTGCAAGGAAATTGACGTAGTACATCATCTCTCTTTAGCATTGATGTAAGAATCTTGAGGAAGGAATTAATTTAGGTAGAACCTTAATGTTTGGTTATGTGATAATGCTATGCAAAATATAAAACAGACCACTTTGACAAAACTTCCTTGATGAATAAATTACTTCCCCCTTGGTTTAAATATTTGCTGAGGAATATAAGAGCTATGAGCTTAATGAGCTGGGGAGGGTAAAGACACAAAATATCCTGTGAATGGCAAACCAAGTGCCATTCCTCTTTTTTCTTATGTTTATTTATTTATTTTTGAGGGGGGTGGTCGGAGAGACGGGGAGAGAGAATCCCAAGCTCAATAGGAGCTCGAACTGACAAACGGTGAGATCATGACCTGAGCCCAAATCAAGAGTCAGACACTTAAGCTTAACTGACTGAGCCACCCAGGTGCCCCAAGTCCCATTCCTCTTTAAATTCCAGTGGCCAAGAGAACAGATCAGGGAGGAGAGAATCTAATCAATCAGATGATAGGATTTGTGCAGTGCCCTTCATGCAGGATGATCACAGGGCACTTAACTTTAAGGCAACTCACTTTTTCTTGACTACAACAGAAGGGAGGCAGAATAAAACAAATTAGTCTAAGACTCAAAAATGCCAAGGGCCCTATTAAGTATAAAAAGCTAATAGGGTATGTGCTTATACCCACAAGTGTGTGCATGTGTCTCAGAGAGTGGCAGTGTAAAAAGAAATTAGCAGCACATGCTGCTTTAGCAAGACCATACAGAGTTTTCTTGATTCATAAAACCTGACTTACGAGCAAATCTCACACAAAACTAAGCAGCTTTAAAAGAGGAGCTCAGATGGAAAGACAACAGGGTTACTTAGATACAAACGTTACTTTTTTTTTTTTTTTTAACATCACCAAACCAATTTGTGTTATGTTTTGATGCTACGGTGGCAGGATAGGGGAAAAACAAACTTTCCACGTATAAGTACTTTATGCATCTGGGAAGAAAATGAGTTAGAGAGGAAGTTTATTTTAGCAGCGATATCGAGTGAAAAGTTGGTGATTATATGGAATTTTACATCCTCCATTATTTTTTCTTTATTACTATTTCATTAGTCTAGTCTTTCCTTTTTCTTTAAAAAATACACTGTAATAAAGTCATCCACGTGATTCCGTGGATATGTAATTGAAATCACTAATGGTGGCAGATGCTGAAACTATATCCAAAAGACAGGCTGCCAAATACACTGTATTTCGTGTATATGCGTATTACAACTGCAGTAGTATAATTAAAACAGAACCCTGTAAGGGACCTGGTATGAAAGAAAAGGGGTTAGGTCCTTTCACATATGTGTTTCGTTTCTATTAAATAAGTAAAATGTGAACAAATAAAATAGAAACACATTACATATTTTCTTATAAATAATGTTTCAAAATTCCATTTTTTTATAGAGTGAGAAATCACAAAATGAGAGGCATTTGGGGATCTGTTTCAGTTAGTAAGGGAACCAGATGGTTGTAACTTAGAAGGCTCAAGATTACAGGGCAGTCTAACAAATAAATGGTCAGTAAGAATTTATCAATCCTTTCCACGCATCCACTGTTCTGGACGTGCCACTATCCCCATTCCACACCCAAGCCTCTGGCCAGGACCGACCCAGGGGAAACATCCCTGGCGAGAATGATGCAGGGCCGGGAGGCTTCCTCAGAACTCAAGGGCAATTTTCCCACCAGAAAGCCCTCCCCTATATCGCACATTATAGATTCTCATGGTGATCATCTATGACCAAAAAAAAAAAAATGCTCCATTTCACCATTTGAGAAGCCGCTTACCTCTTAAGAGGTGATACAAGCTGCCACCAGTCATGAAGATTCACCACTGAACTGTCATGGGTTGTTGAAATCCACACCTATCCAAATTATTCTTAACAGCAAAAATAATGGCCAAGGTTTATTGGGCATTTAAAATTAGGCACCACTACATTCTGCATTGTACAGATGATAAACCAAAAACTAACAGAGGTTAAATCACTAAAGTCATATCTTTTATCATGGATGAGTTGAGATTTCAGCCCACAAATATTTTATTCTAAATGCACATTTTTAACCACTATTCCAAATAAGGGTAATTAAATTTTTCTATTAAAGCAAGCACAACTTATGTTTAGGCCAACTAAACTCTACTACAACAAAAGCAAAGACAAGCATATGAAGAAATGACTAAATTAAAAAGAGCCCTGTCTTTGACTTGCCTACGAGGCTATCTGCTTATCTTACAGATTTAACAAAACCTGAGTCTTAACTTCATGTCTGAAGCCTCCAGTAGCTTGTTCTCAACTCTCAAAAGCAGATGCCTGCTTAGCAATAATCTGGTGCCTGAAAGCTTCTGAACTGAGCAAGGGGAAACTGTTTGTTTACCTGCCTGGCTTTGTCTCTGTGGTAATAATGGTTATGCCTATCCACCCATCTCCCTGCTAGAGGCACTCAGCTCTTCGTTGAGGAAGACAAAAGGAAAAGAAAAGGAAGTCAGAGTCTTTTGCTTCCCAAGGCACCAACTCTGTTTGAATGTTCCTGCACCACAGCTACCATCCCCTTCAAGTATATCTGCCCAATTTGGGGGAAGGGGGGTGCTTATTCCTTTACCCTCTCAGAATGAAGTAAGGAGATCTGCTTCTCTCTGTAATTACTAATATATATGACTTTCTCATTATTTTGTTTTAGAGGTGCCTTGGGTTCTCTTTGAAGGCATTTTCAAAGAAATGAGATAAAAACTTTGAACTGAAATTCAACATGTTTTGAACTGGTTTCCTATCTGTGGAACTCAAATGTTTCTCCTGAAGAAGACCATTCAAAAAGACGCTTAAAAGGCACAGAATCTACACACTTTCAATAGCCTGAATATTCAGTGCTGGTGAAAGTTACTAATTCCTCTCAAAAGAACTACCACGAAGGTAAGTTTCCAAGATGCGAACTTTGCCTTTAGGAATCTGACATCGAGGTCACACAGTAACAACATATGTGAAAGCAAACATAGTCCTTTTATAGCCTAGCTTTCCATCAGCATCCCCACAAAGTAAAAATTTTAAATGCAGAAGATCCTTGGATGTAGAGATTTCCCATTCATGATTGTGAGTATCCATGAGTACTCCCAAAGGGCTCATGATATGTGATCATGTGTGCATTTTGTTGAGGCATGCATCGCAATCACTGTGAGCTGGTTTGCCTAACTCATAACTGAGTCTTGCCAGCCTCCCAACATCAGCATGTCATCATGCTCGTCAGAGTCTCTAGTTATCCCTTGGAACCATTAAGTGCAATTAAAGTAAAATCCAAAGCTCTTAAATGGCCTACAAGTCCCTATATGGTTTGCCCCTTTCCACCCCACCCAACTTTCTGGCCTCGTTTCAAACTACCCTTCTCTCTTATTCTTCCACAGCCATACTGCCTCCTCACTAAACACAAAAAGTGCATCCTGAAGCAAGACCTTTGTCCCTTCCTATTCCCTCTACCTGAAGTACTCTTTCTTCACCCTGGTATCTACCTGCTTAGCATACTCCCTCAGTTCTAGCAGGTGTCTGCTTTTGACGTTTTATCAGGGAGGCATTTTTGACCCATCATATCAAAAAAGATTCTCGATACTGATGCTTCTTATCTCCCTTACTTTGCTGCATTGCTTTTCATGGTACTTATCACTCTCTAAAATATTGTATTTACGTGTTCATTAGCTTATTGCCTCTTTGAGCCCTCCATTCCCATCTCACACTGCCCTTCCTGCTTCCTATTTCTTGGTCTTCTAAAGCACCCTTACTTCAGTCACATACGAAGCCTAGTTGCAAAGCTGGCTTCCAAGCCTCTGGGAGCCCTAGGATATCCTTCTAGAAAATTCCTTTCTTCATTCACTTACAATCTAAACAAACCCAGCTTATACTAAGAATATTTGACTGGCACACCAGATTTCTGTTCTCTCATCTCTAATATAAAAGGGGATTGTTTACCTTCTAAAAGTCCTTTTGCCATAAGGGAATCTTTTAAAATTGGGCTGTACAGTTCTTCGGAGAAAACTGCAATCCATTTAAATGGTGAATTGAAGTCATCCTCTAGTTACGATTAGATCCCATCATTAAAAATAAATAAATAAACTAGTGGTTACCAGGCCAAACAGCAAATTACTCAATTACCTGACAACAGCATCCTGCCAAAAGGACGTTCTGAAAATTAAAGCTCCAGCGATGCAGGCTGGGTTGGCAGTACCTTGAAATCTCATACCACTGTGGCAACCCCACCTCAGTGAAAGTGTTTACATTAGGGATGTGAAGTCTGGCTTGCAATGGTGCTACACCCCCAACTCCAACCTGGCCTGTTAAGGCTACTTTTGATAATCCTCTCCAGCTGCCTCAAGGCAGGAACATCAAAAGGGCACATCAAAGCTCCCAGTCACAGTGGAGAAGAGCCTGCAAACCGGGTGACCGCTTTTTTCTTCAGGATTCACAACAAATACAAGTCTTCAGGCCTTCCCCCAAGGAGGAGAGAGTAATTTTAAAAAATTCTAGGCTGCCTGCCCTGAAGGAGGGAAAGAGACACCATCATTGAAGGTAGAGGATAAAGCCACTTCTCCCAATCATACATTTCTGAGAGTTGGAGGGCTGTTCTAACAAGGAAAAAAAAAAACCCACACAAGAAAAGTTTGATCCATGCTTCACTGGTGTGTGTATTTTAAAATGCAAATAACAGAAGCTGAAAATGATGAAGTGAGCATGTGCTGTCTCACTGACATGCGAGACAGGCAATTAATGAAACTCTGGGCCACAATATCAGCTGCCTGCTGACTTCTGCAATTGAATTAAAACTATCATAAGAATAATACAAGGACTTGCCCTTGTCCTTCTTGTCTATGTGTTTATTTAATTTTCTGTCCAACTGACTCTCAAATAAATTGGAAACAGCTGCCATTTTTTGATTCAGTAGCTCCATTACCCCCTTGTGACATCATTCTGGGCACGAACACTAACAATAGGTCATTATGTAGCAATTACTTTATTGATTTATGGAAGTTTTTAAGCTCCCTCAGGAATATGCACATTCAAGGGGAAAAAGACCACTTCTATGCTCTTGTTAAGGAGAAAAACTGAACTATAGCGGCTGGAATAATGTTGCTCAGATGGGACCTTCCTTACAAAGGACAACTATAGGAACAATTCATGTTTTGTTGATTTTCTTCAAGTAAGAGAGAAATGAGGAAAGACTATAAAGTTTGAAAGTTATAGTGCCCATAATTGAATGAAGTAACTAAGCAAACAGATGACTCAGTGTGGCCGTTATGTAATAGGAGGACTTCAGTGATATAATAGAAGTTGCTTAAAACAAGTTAGCAGTGTTCAAACTCCCATGATGAATGCGTTTTCTGAGCTTATGCATAGCATTTCATGAATACCGCTGCATGAAAACATGCTTTCCTTCTCAATTCAAATGGATATCTTAAGACCTCACATTTAAGTTCAATGCCTGCCCTACACCACTCAGTGGATTATAGTTTTAACTGTCTGTTCTTAAGCAGGCTGTTTACTTGGACCCTTATACAGAAATAAGCAAAAGTTTCCTCCCTTGTAAACAGATGGCTTTACTTCACTTTCCTCTAGGTTGGAGAACTCTAACATAGAGGTTAAAAAAAATTAAAAAAGGAATAATGTGCCCTATCGGTATTAAGTTAACAGAGAGATTGTAACCTGATGAGCTGAGCAATAGCCTGCCTACATTTGGAAGAAAATGGTTGTTTCTTGATTGAAATCTGTATCTGAGACTTGTTGGCTCATATTGGAGGTCAAGAATTTAATATTCTGGCTCTTCAGTCAATGCCCTGATAAAGGAACTATCTTAGGCTCAACATCTGGCTTGATTCCCAATGAGAACCGCCATTGAAGAGACATTCGTGAGAACACATGGAGCTATGACTTGCCCTAGATCAGTAGCCTAGGGATAAACAAGGATGCTGAAACTTGAGTGTTTCGAAGGTAACAGGCAGCTTATGATGAGATAGTTTCTCCTGTTGATACTTTTTTTCAGTTCTGACCAGATCTGAAAATGGATTAGGAAATAAACATTGATTTAGAAAATAGAGAAAAGTAGTAGGTAACCCTGCTTAGGAACTCCATCTTCTAGCTAAGACAAATTTTAAGAATCCTTGATCAGCACAAGTCTTGAATCCTATATTCTTAAAATAAATGCCCCAAAAAGTGATCTAGGGGAGAAAATCTCCTGCCTATTCTGACTCTAAAAAAGTTACTGAGGGTCTTCCAGGTAGAAAGTACAACACAGGGGAAAGGATGTCTCATAAATGATGAAACTACCCCAAGGAGGACAGCTCTGGAGAAAAGTAGAAGAAAACAAAGGCACAGTCCAGACTTCTGGGAGCTCACAATGCAGCTGACCCCCTAGGTGGTAGTTTAAAAACAACACGGGTAACCTTATATAATAAAAAAAAAACAAAACAAAACCCACTGGACCTCACATTAGGAAACCTATGTTACAATCACAATTATGCTATTAATTAGATGTGAAAACTTGGATAAGTCACAATTTTCCTAGGATTCTATTTCCCTCAGTTTGAAGTAAAGACAGTAGATTTGATAACATCTGGATCCCCTTTAGTCTTCACAAATCCAGTAATCCTGATAAATCATATACCATACAATTTCTTGACTGAGTTCATATGCTATTATTTTTGACTATATTCCAGCTAATGCCTGAAAACACTACTTGAGTCTTTGTTTAAAATTTAAAAAAAAAGAATATTCTACTTTGCTTATCCACAACTTTGCTTATCTTTCATACATCTAAATGTCACCTATTCTTGCATTCCTCACAAGATAATCCAAATCATAACTCCTTATCAGGAAAATGTTTGTAATCATGATAAAAGCACGTGTTAGAATAAAGCCTTTAGTATTAAAGTATTATTTCTGAACTATCAAATTGTGCTTCCCTGATAGTTAGTTGTTAGAGTAATACTTATAGACTAAAAATATTACGAATTTGTAAAATGAAAGGAATATTTCATTTGGAATGATACAATTCATTGAGATCTTTTAGAAAGAGGTAAATCTGCAGCCAGGTCTTAAAGAAAGTTACAGGCATAGCATCATAAAAGAGAAGAAGCAGCCTTTCCATGGAAGTATAGGAGCAATGACAAAGAAGTGGGGTAACAAGGAGATTAAATTTTGTGAAGTGGAATGGATGACTACGTTGGAGATAAATGGGGTATGTATGCATATGGTATGAAATAAACCAGGGCTGCCATACCCTTAGTGTAGATAAAGGGAATCTACTTTGCTTCTTGGGGGAAATGCATGACTAAAGTAATGCCTAAGGAAGATTTTTTTTTTAAGCTGTGTGGTGAGTATGCTGCAGAATAAAGGGTTTAGAAACAAATAATACAAAAAAAAAAGAGAAAGAAACAAATATTACAACAAAGAGCACAGTCAAGGAATGAAGTTATAAAACTCTGGACTAGAGTAATGACTATGGAAATGGAAAAGAAGGCTCAAATCCAAAAATCCCAGCAAGAAGGAATTAATAGGATATGAGAACTAACTTGATATGTGAAGCCAAATGAGGCTTTAAAAAATGAAATAGTAAAAAATTGACTACCAGATGAATGTCTCAGAGAATTAATTGGACAGTTGAGTCATTGGGAGAGGGGCAAAAGAAGACAGAATGTTTATTTCATTGAGTTCAGGACATGAGTGTACCCCTGGAAGTACAGCTAAATGGAAACATTGAGTTAATAATTAGATATGAAGGCTTGTGAAAGTTCAGAGTTGGAGCATCACTCTTTAATTCAGCACAGTTATCAAATATAAAATATCTCTGATGTGCCAGGCACCATTCTTGATACCAGAAATAAAGAGATAACAACCATAATCCCTGCACTCCAGAAATTTTGTCTACTGTAAGAGACAGAAAATTACTTAGCTATTGGTAATGCTAACAACATTGTGTAATCAGAACTACAGAATATTTAATCAACATTATTCAACATAAGCCAAAGGAAATGCCCAAGCCCAGATGACTATGTGAGTTTGGAGAAGAAATTTGGGATACCAGTTGGAGCAGGGAATTCCTACATAAAGGACAAGTCAGGAGGAAAAACAATCTAGAGATTACAGTTCAAGTATAACTGGTAGTAGGATAAAATAAAAAATAGTAGAGTATAAGCTCCTATTCTGCTCAAGTAAAAGAAAGAAGACATAAAGATTGACAGGAAAAAAGAAAACTGTCATTAATTACAGGTGATTCTACATGTAGACAAAACGAATAGATTCTACACATAAAATTTTAAAATTAGTAAGTCAATTTAGCAAGGATATTATATTAAAGGTCAATGTTCAGAATTCATGTATGTCTCTATGCATCTAGCAAAAATTGGACAATAAAAATAATAAAAATTTTAAAAGGATATTACTTAATATTGCAGCAAAATGCATCAAATACCTGGGAATAAATACAATAAAAGACATGCTAGACATTTGTATTGAAAGCTATAAAACAACGTTGAGATAAATCAGACATAAAAAAAAAATGGGGAAGTATACCATGTTCATAGATTGGAGGAATCAATGTTTTTAATGTAATAGTTCTTCCCAAATTATCTGTGTATTTAATGTGACTGCAATCAAATCCAAGGGAGTTTTTGCAGAAATTGATAAACTGTTTCTATCATTACATGGAAATACAAAGGACCTAGAAAATCGTAGTAATCTTGAAGAAAACAAATTTCTCCTATCAGATCTCAAGACTTTTATAAATCTAATGTAATTAGGACAATGTACAAAACTAGAACAATAGAACAGAATAGAAGGTATGAGAACAGATTCATATGCAATCAACTGTTATATGGTAAAAGTACCACTGCAGTTTGGTTTAGGGAGAAAATGGTCTTTTCAATAAGTGATATTGCATTAGTTGAATATCTACATTTAAGATTTCTTAAATGAAGCACTAGAGCACAAGTCTCACATGAAAAAATTGAAAAGTTTGATATGCTAAAATTAAGTTCTAATTAAGAACTGGCATATACAAAAGACACATATCCAAAACATATAAAGAAATTTCTATAAATAAAAGAAAATTTTAATGGAGAAAGACTTGAAGACTTCAAAAAAGAGGATATCTAATTGGACTGTGTGCCATGCAATGTGCTCATCATTGTTATTCCTGAGGAAAATGTACATTAAACCAAAATTAGATGACACGGCACGCCTTCTAGAGTTACTAAAATTAAGAAATACTGACAAGATCAAGCATTGGTGAGTAAGTGGAACTCTCATACGTTGTTGGTAAGAGACAAAATTGATATACTCACTTAAAAAACCTTTTGTCAGGGTCTACTAAAGCTAAACATTTCCATACCCTATGACACAGAAATTTCACTCCTGAGTACATGCCTAACTAAAATTATTATTATGTCACCAAAAGATAAGAATGTTCATAACACCATTATTCATAAGAGGAAGGAACTGGAAACAACCAAAATGATCACTAAAACTAGGATGGAAATGCCCATCAACTACAGAATGGATTAATAAATGATGGTATGCTCATACAGTGGAATACAAAAAGCAATGGAATAGAATAAATTAATGGACACACAACAAAATCAATAAATTTCAAAAGACATAATTTTGAGCAAAAGAAATAAGATAAAATAAAACTATTCCATGGTTTCATTTATATAAACTTCAAAATAAGTACAGTAGTCTTTCAACAAATAGTACTAGAATAAATGAAAACAACAACAACTTGGATCCATACCTCATATCGTTTTGAAATTAACTCAAAATAAATTATAGAATTAAAGGTAAAGCTAAAAACTATAAAACTACTAAAAGAAAATAAAGAAGAAACTCTATTATCTTGCATTATGCAAATATTTCTTAGCTATGACACCAAAAGCATCCATAAAATTTTTTGCTTTTCAACATTGTTGAGAATAAAAGGCAAGCCATATATTAGAAGAAAATATTTGTAGATCATATATCTGATGAAGTACTTGTATCCAGAATACATAAAGAACTCTCAAACAATAAGAAAACAAAAAAATTCAATTAAAAAAAAACACACACTACACAAAAACAGATAAGCAAAGGAAATAAGACATACTGGACTAAAGAAAATCTATGGACAACAAATAAGCACATGAAAAGATGCTCAATATTATTGTTCATAAGGAAAAACAAAGCAAATGAAACCAGAATGAGATGCTACTTCACACCTATTAGAATGACTAAAATTAAAACGACTGACCATGCTAAGTGCTAAGGATATGGAGAAGCTGGAATTTTCAAATTACTGCTAGTGGGAAAGGAATGGTGCAACCACTTTGGAAATTAGGAATTTTTTTAAGTTAAACATAAACGTATTATATGATGAAGCTGTGATGCTTGATATTTACCCAAGAGAAATAAAAAGCCTTTAATATTCGCTGCAACTTCATTTGTATTAGCCCAAACCTCAAAAAAAATGGATTTTTAAAAATAAATGTGTGGTTTATCTATGTAGTGGACACTTACTCAGCAATCGAACAAAAATATTAAAACATGCTTAATCAAATACACATCACAAAACAGTTACGTTCAGTGAAAAAGCAAGGCAAAAAATATTAAATGCTGTATAACTCAATTGATGTAAAATTCAGGAAAGTGCAATCAGTAGTAGCTATGGGGTTGGAGAATAAGGAAGCATGAGAGGGATGGCATGCAAAGAGGCATGAGGAAACTTTTGGGACAGATGGATATGCTTACGATCTTGATTGATGTTTTCACAGATGTATATATGTCAAAACATCAAGTTGTACACTTTGAAATATTTCATTTGTTGTCTACCAATGACACATTTAAAAGCTATTGATTTTTTTTAAATTGGAAAAATTAAAAATAATCTTTGGGGTAGGTAGTTCCTCAGAAGGGAGCATGCAATAGTTTCATGTGATAGTTTTCTATAGCATGATATAGGTATATATGCAAAAAAAGAAAAAAAAATAAGCTATATATTTCATATTTGTGGATTTCACTATTCTTAAGTTACAACTCCATAAAAATAAGTTTTACCAAAAAATAGTTAAGGGACTAAAGTAGTAAGTGTAGAGTAGAGAATCTAGAACCTTGACGGACTTTCACAAGACATCCATAAATAAAGAACAAATGAAGAAATGACAAAATAGTATAAACAAGAATACCGAAAACATAGGAGGAACACATAAGCAAAAGTACATGAGTTTGCTCCAGCAATTTAAAGGAATCCAACATGACGATATAAAAAAGATGGCACTATGGTCCATATTCCATTAACGAAATTGTTCCAGGATACTTTTGGTTCACCTTGTCTCTCACTCTGTGTTGTCATTCCTTCTGATTTTTTAATCCCATTCTCTTATTCTATTTAATCCAGTTGGATCAAACATTAGCCTTAAACTTTTCTCCCTTAGCTTTATTCCATGACATAGAGAGATTCTATCTCTCCTGATCACGATTCTAGTCTTTGCCTTCTGTGTTTATGCAGCAGAACATAGGTGAGGGGTTTCCTCTCCCACATGGCCTGCCATGCTCCTATAAGACACGCCCCAGATGAGATAGATGTAATCTCTTACTTGACACCATCTGATAACTGTGTGCAATGGCAGGGGTGAGAGGAGTAGATAAGAGAGAGCAGAGATAGGACTGAACACAGAGAATAAGAAACAGCTGAATGGCTGGGAGTAAAGGAGCAAGAGCACTCGAATGGGTCCAAAGGTAGCCTGGGTCACTAGATTTGCTTCAAGAGATCAGACTAATCTAGGGGAAACCAGCAACACAAAAGGATAGGTTGTGAGAGATCACAGTGTAAGAGGATGGTGAGTAGGTGGAAACACTTGACATAATCATGTAAGAAAGCAAGTTTTGGAAATATTTATAGAGAAATCAGAATTAAGTGCAGTATTTTTATTTTAATGTATGAATGTCATAAACAGGGAAAAGAGAATATTTGGGAAGGAGTTAATATAACTTTTCCTCTAAATCCACAAGAAAGAAGTGAGCAAAAGAAAGGAGTTTGTACCTCAGTTTAAACCCACTCAATTTAAGTTCTAGCATAAAATGAAGAGAAATAACTTTTATGTCTTCCTGCTTTGTATTTACTATACAGGTCTGTGGGGGTTGGGGGTGCATGTGAGGGATTGGTGTCTGAATAGGCATGGTTGCCATGGAATTTGAAAGAGAGAGAAAGAAGGTGATGTGGTCTAGAGATAGCCACTTTGAAAGTTAAAGATCTCAAAACTGCTAGAGAGCAAGCCAGTGTTCTGAAAATCAGGAGTATAAAACAGATGACAGGGGTTTTGTGGTTCAAAGCAGTTGATCTATCAGTTGAGACAAAATGAACCAAGAGTTCAAAGCACATAGTATTGGGATTTTCAGATGATCACTGAGAGAATGCTCAAAGTGAGCAGTATTGTAACACCTAGATAACCTCAACTCTGACTTCTTTTAAACTTTGTGTTGAGTGGGTCATGCTGAGCCCACAGGTGTATGGGATGCAATGGCTGCCAAAGGGAGAGTGAAGTACCATGGAAAGTTGTTATATTATTTCACATGTTTCATTTTTGGTCACCTTCCAATCTAAATTATCAGCTTGCCAAAGATGGATAAAATTGCATAATACGATTAAAAACTAACATTCTAAGGTTAAAGAGTCATCACACATTTCAATTGAAGCAGATGTGAAGTGACCCTTTCCAAAGGCAAAAGATCCATGTATAAATGTCAGTCGAATACCCAACCAAACCAAACTAAGACTAGAATCCAATGTATGCACACATATATGTACCTATGTATCCATGTATATCAAGTATGCTGGTGAGTTTAACAATTTCTATATGGTACTATACCGTAAATGAGGACAAAAAGAAAAATACTGAAGGAGAGGGAAAAAGAGAGGGAAAAGGCTATGTACTGTAGTTGAGGTAGCTAGTATTCAATAATATCTTCCTCTGCTCCAATGAACCTAAACTCCCAGTATTGATTCCTTAGTGTAGTCCATCTTCGTAAATACGGACTGGCCCTGCGACTCACTTTCGACCAGCAGAACATGGCAGAAGTAAGCTTCTACTGCTAAGTCATGAGAAATAGCTTTGGCTTGGGCTTCTCAAAACTCTCACCTTTGAGATCCTTTCTCTCAGAACCCAGCCATCAAGCCATCTGCATAATGCCCCAGTCAGTAGCCCCTGCTGATCTCCCAGATGGCAGCCAGCATTAGCTGCCAGCTACCTGAATGTGCCAGCTCAGAAATTCCAGTCCAGTCTTACTCCTAGATAACATCCATATCCAACACCATGTGGAGCAGAAGAACAGCCTAGCAGAGCCCAGTCAACCAACAGAACTATAAGAGATCATAAGTCAGTTGTTGTTTAACACATTTTGAGTTTTTAGAAATAGTTTATTATTTAAGAATAAACAGCCAACATGATTGCTCAATTTATTAATGTGATAGCACACCAGTTAGATATTATCACGTAGCAAATCACTCCAAAACGAGTGATTTAAAACAGGGAGTCATCAAACTTCTCCTTAAAGGGCCAGCTAGTACATATTTTCGTCTTTGTGTACCATTCAGCCTCTGTCCCTACTATTTCATGCTGCCATTGTAGCGTGAAAGAAGCCATAAACACTACATAAACAAATATATAACATATACCTAAGAAATACATAAATACATAACAAATACATAAACAATACATAAACAAATGGGCTTGGCTACGTTCCAATAAAACTTTACAAAAACTGGCAGGTGGCCTATGGCCATAATTTGTGAACCTCTCTTTAAAAAAAAAATAAGCATGTATTATTGCTCACAGTTCTATAGGTCAGGGGGTGCTTCTGTTGATCTGAGCCAGGTTTAGCTGATCTCAACATGGCTTATTCATGCACCTGTCATCAGTTGGCAAGTTAGTAGGGGTCTGGCTGGTCTATGATGGTCTCATGTACAGCTGGCGTTTTGCTGGCTGCCAGCTGGAGTGACAGGGGTGATTGGGACACGCGTCTCTTATCATCCATCAGACTAGCCTAGGCTTGTTCATATAGTGGTGGCAGAGTTCCAAGAAAATAAACAAAAACACACAGGCCTTTTGAGGCCTAGAATCAGTATTTGGCACATTTTTACTTCTGTCCTATTTTATTGGTTAAAGGAAGTCACAGGATCAATCCACATCCGAAGGATGGGAGAATAGACTCAACCCCTTGATAGAGGAGCTACAAAGTCACAATGCAAATGGCATAGGTACAGGTAAAGGTAGAGAATTGTGCTATTTTTGCAAATCATGAGACTATGAATATGTGAATCTAACAGTTAAGATTCTAAATGGGAGTTGTTCCATTTTCTTTATTTTATATAGGAAGAAAATGAAATCCACAGAAACGGATTGGCTCACCCAAGTTACTCTTCTCAGGTAGGACAGTTCCAGAGAAGAACAACTTGCTAATTGTGTGTATAACTCGGTTATGGTTTTTCTGACCCCTTAGACTGTCCATATAGGGCATTCAGGTATTCCTAACAAAACTGTGAAAAATTTCTCTTCAACACACAATCCTAGTCATGTGGCCTCTACCTCAAAGTCTCCAATTCCAGTAAAGGCACACCTAGGATGGAAAATATTTATTAACCACCAAGATCTCTTAAACTCCCCCTTATATCCACACAGCCCTTCTTTATTATACTCTTAGAATCTTAATTCCTAATTTAGCATATCTTCAGCCTGACATGTCTCCAAACATCTGCATCACTTGGTCACATGCCATGAATATGGAGTGGCCTGGTGATAATAAGTCCAGTGAGAATGACTCTTACTCAAACAGTTGAGCCAAAGACTTGCTGTAAACACACTTAGAATGAGGTGGCTACAGGCTACAAATTAGTCACCAGCTGCCACAGTTATAGGCAACATCCCTACTAGTCAGTTCCTAATCCATAGGGACTTAAGAGAATGTTCAAGCTAAAATCTTCTTTTCTACTCACGATTGCTATGCTGTTGGAAAAACATACAATTATCTTTCCCACCCTGATTTAATGGCTTCTGGTAAGGATACAGCCCTATATTAAGTTCAATCTCCTACTCACAGTTTAATAGCTTATAAAAATATAATTTTCTGTTTTTGCTTTACCCTATGGACAAGACTGACTTAAGTCAGAGCATATGCAAGAAGAAGATGAGTCTCTGACTTTAGAAACATTACAATTTGTCCTGGAATCTGGATTAGCCCCAACTTGGCTACATTTCATTAAGCTAGTAAGTTGTTCTGATGTTTTGTTTATGTTTTCATGACTCAAAAAAAAAAATCTAAAATTTCTTTGCAGCTTACTTGAAAAGCAGCATTCTAGTATTTTTGTCTCTACATCAAGCACTTTTATGTAATTCAAAACTTGTAAGAGTCAACCCTAACTCCAGTGTTAGGCAACAAACAATCTCCTAAACATAATCTGAAACTACTTCTCAAGACACAATAATAAACTGAGCTACTATGCAGTTCCAACATAAGTAATTTTCTGAACTTCAGCTGGTACTGATTCGTCATCGCTATGCTCACTTGTTTTTATAGTTTCAGTGGTTATGGTATAGTATCACTATTCACCTTCATTTCCCTGCACACATGTACAAAGTGCCAAAGCCTATAGGTTCTACCTTCTTCATATCTCAGCAGTTGGTTTTCTCTTCTCATTCTCTTTGCTCCCACTTGCACAAACCTCTTACCTAGGCAATCTGTACTCATGTTCATGCCATTCCTTGTAATAAAATGTCTTCTCTTGTCATCTCTGCCTACTAAAGTTTTACTTACACAACAATAACATTTTTTTTTCCCTGAGGAAATCTGATCACTACAGTTATAAAAGCTCTATTTTTCTGGGCCTCTATTGTGGCATAATAAAATGAAACAAAATGAATGAATGAACGATATATAATAATGAATGAAATCATGAATGAAAATTATCATCCATTTTATAGGACCATCATTTATGTGTTTGTTTTATAGTCCCCCCTTCCCTATAGGAAGCTAATTTCCCTCTAACTTAAGGTACTCCTTTAGCATATCTAACAGAATTTAACTTTTTAAGGCAAATCTTCACAGGGCCCCACTGTAATGCATAATCCTTTCTGTTGATATAGCAGCAGTTGTACCAAATCTGGCAATAAAAGTCTCATGGGGAAGTAGAACCCACATTTCCCCAATCATGTAGGAAGTGTAAAGGCAAAATTGTTAATAGCTTCCCCAGGGTTTTAGCTCTTACTATGATGCCTTCCATGATTTCATCATGGTTTAAGAGTAATGAAATATCTCAATGCAGGTTTCAAAGCATAAAATAAAAATAAGTGTGCTTTGGTCATTTTTTCCAAAGCCTGGTTTTGTTATTAAGGTTTACAAGTTTCTTTCATATGTAACCTGATTACACAACAGCATCAAAATTCACTTCTAAGCTAGGTAGTTATAGTTTAGAAATGCATCCTGTTATAATGTTTTAAGAGCAATTTCTTGTACAGAAATATCAAATACTATATATGTTGTTTTATATCTCTTTTCTTCAGTGTAAGATTGGCTTCTTTCTTTGTTGAGCAACTCACTAACTTTTTAGTAAATATGTTTTCTTTTTTCAGCTAAATTACTACACATTTCTTTGAGATTCTGAAACCTTCATGTGTGCAAAGATGAGAGGAGAGGGAAATTCAGGTCTCATAGTATTCTCAAAACAGACATATTATAATTAGGGTAATTAACTCCTAGATCTACAGCAGCAGTATCTGAACAAAATCTGTGCACATACCTTCGGGTATATGTTTGTGGGTTTCATCAATACTTGCTTCTTTTTTTTTAACTTATTTAAGAATAGTAATTGAAATCAAGTTTACAGGTCTGATCCCATATGAATTAATTAGTTTTGTTCCATTCCACAGTAGCTTCCACTTATTGAGTGCCTCCTCTGAGCCAGTCATCATGACATGCCCTCTCTACATTTATCTCAAAAAGTACCAAATCTGGTCCCCTATCTATATTGCCTCTTTCTGTGAAAGGCACCACCCTCCGTCCGGTTGGCAAGCAAGAAACATACTTGTTGCCTCCGCCCTTACAACCATTATTTCCAATTCTCACCAAGTTCTATGAATTTTACCTTCTAAGTATCTCTTGGGTCAATCCACTTCTCTCTGGCTTCACTGCCATTCTCCTATTTCAAACTGAAATGAGCTCCAACCAAACTACTGAAAGAGCTTACTACCTAGTGTTCTTGCATTTTCTCTGGTGCTCTTCTTGTCCACTCTCCACCCTAGTGTCTGGCCAAGTCTTTGCCTTTTTTTTAAGTAGAGTAGTTTTATTATTGAGTTTTGGGAGTTCTTTGTATGTTCTGGATATTAGTGTTCTTTTCAAAATGTACAGCCAGTTCCTGGCAAATGATAGGAAGTCAATGTTCCTTGTTGAATAGATGAATGAATAAACCCTTTAAAGCATAAATCACCCCCGTCTATGGCTAAAGAAATGGCTTCTAGGAGAAGTTAAGTTACTTGTACAAGGTCACCTAACTAATAAATTGCAGAATTAAGATTGGAAACCAGGTGTATATGATTTCAAAGACAAATATTTCCACTGTGCTGTATTGATTTCCAATTCATCGTCACATGCACATACAAAAAAAAAGTGCCTTTAAATTTGTTGAACCATCTTATAAATGTGTGTCTTTGATACCTGCTGGATAAGAAAAAGGGATGTGTGTGTCAAGATAGTATAAATGAATAGAAATACAGGTGCTATCAATAATAGAAAGTTATATAAAGTTAATGCAACATTGTAATTGGGTCAGTGACCTATCTGCCTATCTATCTATCTATCTATCTATCTACTAACCATCCATCCACCCGTGAATTCATCCATCCATAATCTATCTAAAAATATAGCTTCTCTATTTATAGAATGTATGGTCTAAGGCATATTGTTTTTATCCTGATAAAGGAAGCTAATAATATTAAGCATATATCAGGAAGATTTATTTTCTACAGTTCATTTTTTTTGGTAAAATTTGCCTTCATAAAAATACATAAATTTTAAGTGTTCAGTAAGATGAGCTTGACAAATAAATGTATAATTCATACCATTATCAAGTTAAAGAACATTTTCATCACCTACAAAGTTCTTTCATGTCCCTCCCCAGTCTCACCAACTCCAGGGACAATTACTTTTTCTTTTTCTTTTTTTCATCATAGGTTAGCTTTGCCTGTTCAAGAACCTTGTATAAATGGAGTCACAATATATACTCTTTTGTATCTGGCTTCTTTCTCTCAGCCTAATGTCTTTGAGATATATCATATTGCTATATTTATCAGTCATTTATTACTTTTTTATAGATGAGTATTATTCCATTACCTGAATATGCCACAATATTTTTATTCATTCTCCCTTTGATTTGGGTTATTTCTGGTTTGAAGATATTAGGCATAAAGTTGTTATGAGTCATTTTGAACAAGTTGAACATATCTGTGTATATGTTCATTTCTTTTGGCTTAATGCCCAGAAGTGGAATGCTAGGTTATACGGTAGCTGTATGTTTAACTTTATAAGAAATTGACAAAATTTCTTCCAAAGTGGTTGTACCATTTTTCATGCCTTCCAGTAATGTATGTGAATTCTAATTGCTACATATTCTAGCCAATTTTTGGTGGTGACAATTATTTAAATTTTAACCATTCTATGGGTTATTAGTGGTATCTCATTGAGTTTTTAGTTTGCATTTCCTTGATGATTAAACATGCTGAATAGTTTCTCATGTGTTTATTGTTATTTGTATATATTTTTTGTGAAGTGTCTGAATAAGTTTTTGCCTAATTTTATATAGAGTAGTTTATCTTTTTATTAGTGAATTATAGGAGTTCTTTATATGTTCTGGATATGGGCTTTTTTCAAATGCATGTTTTATGAATATTTTGTGGCTTGCTTACTCTTGCTTTTTAATGGAAACTTTTGGTGAGCAGACTTTAATTTTAAGTCTAATTTTCTATTTTTTGTCTATAATGATTACTTTATGTGTTTTGTCTAAGAAATCTTTGCTTGGTCTCAAAAATATTTCTTGGGGGGTTCCTGGGTGGCTCAGTTGGTTAGGCATCCAACTTCGGCTCAGGTCATGATCTAGTGGTTCATGAGTTCAAGTCCTGCATTGGGCTCTTATGCTGACAGCTAGGAACCTGCAGCCTGCTTCGGATTCTGTGTCTCCCTCTCTCTCTGCCCCTCCCCCACTCACATTCTGTCTCTCGGTCTCTCTCTCTCTCACACAAAAATAAATAAATATTTAAAAATATTCTTTTGGGAGAGAGATAAACAGGTGAGTACAGAGGATTTTTATGGCAGTGAAAATTGTATGACACCACAATAATGGATACATCATTATACATTTGTCCAAACCCATAAAATTTACACCAAGCATGAACTGTAATGTAAACTATGGACTTTGGGTGATTATGATGTGTCAATATAGGTTCATCAACTGTAATAAATGTACCCGTCTGGTGGGCAATGTTAATAACAGGGGAGGCTGTACATGTGTGGGGGCAGGGAGTATATGGAAAATCTCGGTACCTTCCCCTAAATTTTGCTGCAAACCTAAAACTGCTCTAAAAAAAATAAAGTATTAAAAAAAATAGCAATGTCCATTGATAAAGCTACTTATCTTTCAGTGACAAAAACACTGAAAATCCTACCGTCAAAATAAAAAATATTACCCTTTGTCTTCTTCCAGAATCTTTAAAATTTTACCTTCAACAGTTCTGTGAGGCATCTTGAATTAGCTCTTGTGTATCATAAGATAGGAATTAAAGTTAATTTTTTTCTATGTATTTTTCAGTTTTCCATAAATGACTTTTCTTCTCCACTTTATTTCTTTGGCACCTTTGTCAAAAATGAATTGGGTCTCTCTCAGGACTCTCTGTTCTACTCTATAAATCTATTTTAATATCCTTGTGTAAGTGCCATACTATTTGATTAATGTAACTTTATAGTAATTCTTTAAATCAGGTAATATAAGTATTCCAAGTTTATTGCTTTTTTACAAGATTGTTTTGACTTTTCTGTGACATTTCAATTTCTATATGTATTTTAGAATAATACTGTCAATTTTTATTAAAAAGTTTACTGGTATTGTGTTGATTCTACAGATTAACTTGGGGAGAATAGACAACAGTATTAAGTATTCCAATTAATGAACATGGTATAACTCTCCATTTATTTATTTTTTAATTTATATTGGGAATTTTAGTAAATTTTACTATAGAAATCTTGCACTTTAAACATTCATAAATATTAAATTCTCATCAAATATGGTAAATAGAAAAGAATTTTAAATTCCTATTCATATTTTTTGCTGTTTGCATCTAGTAAATAGAATTGAATTTTCAATATTGACCTTGTGTTTTACAATCGTGGGAAATTCACTTGATATTTTTAGTAATTGCTTTGTAACTTCTTTAGGATTTTCTATGTAGATTACTATGTCTTCTATAAACAGGGATAATATTACTTCTTTTCCAATACTTAAGATATTATTTCTTTCTCTCACCTTATAGGACCAGCTATGACTTCCAGTACATTCCTGAATAGAAATGATCATCAAAGCAGAAATCATTGAATTGTCACTTATCTTAGATGAAAAGTATCCAGTCTTTCATGATTAAGTATGTTAGCTCTAGATTTTACATAGATGCTCTTTTTTAGTTTTAGGATGTTCTATTTCTCATTTGCTGGATATTTTATTATGAACAGATGTTTAATATTGTCAAATATTTTTACAATAACAACTAAAGTGATTATATAATTTGTTGTTTATTCAGTTAATATGGTGAACTACATTCTTTGCTTTTCTAATGTTGAACTTTGCATTGCTGGAATAAAACCTCACTTGGTCTTGAGGTAATATCATCTTTATACTTTGCTTGATTTTATTTGCTATATTTTGACAACAGTTTTGCAGTTATGTGCATGAATAGTATTGGTCTGTGATTTTTCTTTCTGATGGTATCTATCAGCTTCTGTTACAAAGATTATGCTGAGCTTACCAAATAAAAACATTATTTCTTCCTTAAATGCTCCATAGAACTCATCTGTGAATCTGTCCATTTCACCTATGTAGTCAAGTTGGTTGATGGAAGTTTATAATATTCCCATATTTTCTTGTAATACCTTTAAAATCTGCAGTGAGATACCTTTTTTCATTACTAATGTTGGTAATTTGTGGAATCTTTTTTCTCTTTTTCTTGATCTGTCTTCCTATATATTTATCAGTCCTTTTAAGAAACCAAATATGGCTCTTCAATTTCTTTTTTTCTCTTTTCTTTCTTCCTTTCTTTTTCTTTCTTTCTTCCTTTCTTCCTTTCTTCTTTCTTTCTTTCTTTCTTTCTTCCTTCCTTCCTTCCTTCTTTTCTTTCTTTCTTTCTTTCTTTCTTTCTTTCTTTCTTTCTTTCTCTTTCTTTCTTTCTTTCTTTCTTTCTTTCTTTCTCTTTCTTTCTTTTTCTTTCTTCTTTTTCTTCCTATTCTAGCAACTTAGGTCACTGCGGTTAAAACTCATTATTTTCTGACCCCGCGCCTGGCTGAGAGGGGGGTTCAGAGGGAGCCTGGACATTGCTCTTCACACTGTTTCCAAATGGGGGTGGGGCTTTGCAGCATTAAAAATGGTTAAGGGGGGAAATATTTTAAACTAAAGAGTAAATGTTAGGCTACTGTTATACATGCAGAAAGTTTTGGAGCCTTATGTTGAAGAAATTGCGTTTTTTCCTTTGATGCAAATTCTTTGTCTTATGCCCGTACTTAAAAGGCACTTGTATACACTGTGGGGTCCAGATTGGTGGAGCAGGTGGTTCGGACAGAGGTTCTTAGATGTCCCACTGCGCATACTTGTGCACACCCGCCGGGGGGCGCCCTCGGGGTTGCTGGCAGATTCCACCTGCTCCTGTCAGAGGCAGAGTATCTGAAGGTAATGTATGAGGTTAATAAAGGGGTAACCATGAGTCCATTCCAGTTTTTAAATCGTTCCAAAAGTCTTAGTTTTGATTGCTGCTGTGTTGCACACGCTGAGAGGCTGCCCGGAGACTCAAGGCTGGGGTCCTGGCGTGAGCTGGGCCACTGTATTTTCTTCCCTCTCATTTGGTTGCCCTCGCAAGTGTGCTGAGGAAGAGAGAAATGGCTTCAGTTGGTGAAGGACGAGACTTGGGCTTCATCCTACCATGCTGTTGGAGGCCTGTCAGTCATTGTGCACGTCGCTCATCTCCGCCCCACCTGCGTTCCTGGGATCCTCACGTGCTTGTGCGCTGCCTCAGACTGCCTGGCTCTCACCTCTGGATGCTACAGCCACAAAGACCAACAGCGGGTATCCGTAGAGGGTGGGTTGGAGAAGCTATTGTTTTCCTTGGTGAATTTTTCTGTTTTCTAAGTTCTCTGATTTGGTAATGTATTACTTTTACAAGTGGAGAGAAAAGAGTAGCATCTTTTAACAAAACAAAACAAAACAAAACAAAAACATCTCTATTATTTTCCAGTATAATTGTTTAAAACTATAAATATCCCTTTATACTGATTTAGTTCTATACCACAAATTTTGATACGTTGTGTTTTCATGATTCTTCAGTTTTTAATATTTTCTAATTTCCCTTGTGATTTCTTCTTTGACCTAAAGGCTATTTACTAGTATGTTGTTTAATGTGCAAAGGTTTTGGACTTTTCTTAATACCTCAATATTATTGACATCTAATTTAATCCCATTGTTTCTGTTTTATGACCCAATATATAATCTATCTTGTTGAGTGGGTTTTGTGGGTTTGCTTGTTTGTTTGTTTTTGGAGGGTTTTTGTTGTTGTTGTTGTGTTTGTTTGTTTTGCACTAGAAAGGAATGTGATTCTATTGTTGTAGGGTTTGGTATTATATAAATGTCAATGAATTAGATGATTGATAGAGTTGTTCAGATTTTCTTTATCCTTACTTTATTTTTTTTGTCTACCTGTACTATCAATTATTGAGGATAGGATGTTTAAATTTTCAACTATACTTGTGAATTTGTCTATTTCTGTTTTTGTTCTATAACTTTGTGTTTCACATGGTTGCATGCTTTGCTCTTAGGAACATACACATTTATGTTGAATGATGAATTGAAATTGATCCTTTAATCATTACGAAATGTTTGCCAGTTCATTAAGGTTCTATTTTTTTTTCAGTCATTTTTCTCTCTGTTCCCCATATTAGATCATTTATAGCATTCTACTTTGAAATTAACTCATTTTCTGCCATTTTGTATGTGCTATTAGGATCATCCAGTGATTTTTCTTAAATTCAAATATCCTATTTTCAGTTCTAGAATTTTTCTGTGGCTACATTTCATAGTTTCCAATTTTCTACTGATACTTATTTGCTGTTCATTCATTATAAGCATACTTTCCCTTTAGTTCTTAAGCATATTTATAATAGCTGTTTTAAAGTCCTTGTCTGCTAATTCAAACATGTGGGTCATCTTAAGGTTTATTTATAATGACTGCTTTTTCTTTTGACTATGAGCCATTCTTTCATGTTTCTTTGCATGTCTAGTAATTGTTTCATCATTGTGGATGAATGCAGCAAGGAGTCTAGATTGCATACATTTCCTTTAAGAGATGTTGAATTTCAGGGTGCCTGGGTGGCTTAGTCAGTTAAGCATTGGACTTCAGTCATGATCTCATAGTTCATGAGCTCGAGCCCAGAGCTGGGCCCTCTGCTGTCAGCACAGAGCCGGCTTCAGATCCTGTGTCTCCCTCTCTCTCTGCCTCTGCCCCACATGCATATGCACATGCACACATGTACTCTCTCTGTCTCAAAAAAGAGAGAGAGAGAGAGAGAGAGATGTTTAATTTCTTCTGGCAGGTAATTAAATTATTGGTAGGTATATTGAGCCTGTTAGGCATGGTTTTATTTTTGCTAAGTTTGTTCTATTTCAATTTAAGATATAAGAACACTGTCCTGGCATATGTGAGTTTAGAGTTAATCAGAGGAATAATAAATAGTTGTCCAAAAAAGGAAAGTGTGTCACCTTTTGTATAGTTTCATAGTTTATAGGACAAGACTTTTGAGAGAAACAGACAACTTTACATGTTCTCTCCAGATGAAATTTCAAATTGTTTTGTCCATGAAAAGAGAAAGGACAAACATTATATAACAAAACATTTTCCCAGAAGTATGTTAAAAACTAGACACACACGATATTTGACCATAAGTATACATTAAGGGTCCAAATATATGTAAAAGATAAAGAAAAGGGAAATACAAGAAACACAGAATACATTTTTCCAAGTCAAAAACATATCCTAAGAAAAGGATAAATAATGAATACAAGGCAAAGTTGCTGGGTTTCAACAGTAATATAGAGATAATTATTTGAGCACCGGGGAGTGAAAAGGAGGAGAAAAAGAAGAAGAAGAGAAGAAGGGAAGAAGAAGAGGAAGGGAAGGAATGAAGGAAGGGAGGAAGGAAGGGGAAGGAAGGAGGGGAAGGGGAGGAAGGAGGGGAGGGAAAGGGAGGAGAGAAAGGGGAGGAAGGAAGGGAGGGGAAGAGGGGAGGAGAAGGGGAGGAAGAAGGGGAGGGAGAAGGAAGGGAAGAGGAGAAGGGCTGCACTATTTTTAATTCCTATATAACTACTGCTGTGAACTCTTTACATGGATTCCCTTATTTAATCCTCACCACTACCACTAGGCTTTGGCAAAGAGACTAGCTGACCTCCAGAGAACCCTGCTTCCCTTTCTTGATGGAGAGTCACTGCTGGAAAGCAGCTGTCCAGCTAGGACTACATGTTCCTACCCCCTTATATCTAGGAGGAGGGTCTTCACTGGTGAAGCTGTTATGCATCAATTCTTTCTTCCACACAGTCTCTTTCCCCTTCTGAAAACATGGAAACCATATGTGACTATGGTGAATCCACAATATGGAAGCAACCTGGGTTCTTGAACCACTCTTACAGGAGATATACCCAACCAGGAACACTTGCACAGGATAAGGAATAAATTGTATGTCATCAAACCATTGAGAATTTGGGGTTTAGTTAGAGCCACTAGGATTACCTTAACAAATTATGGTAATAAGGTAACAAATCAAATATGTGCTCTCCATTGTACAGACAAGGAAACAGGCACATATAGAAAATATTACCATTAGCAGAATAAAGTTAATTTTTATTTAATTACTGCATTAATTATAATTTTCACAAGCATATGATTGTAATTGAGAGAAATAATGAACTCTACTGAATGACCTGACTTTCAAATAAATATAGAAGTTAATAAAGTATATTAGCCTTTATATAACAACGATAAGCACATTGTTTCAGTGGAACTATGACAAAAATGATTGGTTGATATGATTATTAGATCAGCAATGGTGGCTATTATTTTAGAATTAATAAGTTTCTTTCATTATTTGTGAGATCAGATGTGGGAACTGGAATGATTCAGGTCGAGATAGATAGAGAGGGGTCTAACTGACAAGCTTAGATGAAACGAGTCCAAACAAACAAAATTTGGGCACTGGCTTTGAGACCATTCATAAAATTTTTTTCCAGAGTCAAAAAGCATGATTGGGACATGTACATAAATATGCCTCTATTCCAGACTTTTTTGATGCTGTTTTTTTTTTTTTTGTATGTTAAATATTGAACATAAGAGACTTAGAAAGAGAATGGTTTAGTGAAGCATAAAGCAGCCAAGGACAAGCTCTAGTTTTACAATGAAATGCAGCTTTCCCATTACAAGACAAACATTTCACTTCCAAAGGTTAAATAGGTTAATACTTAAAAGAGAGAATTCCACAGAAGAAAAGAATCGAATCCAAACAATTCTCTGGCACTGCATCCATTGTGCTTTCATTTGATTATCTGTTGGATACGTTTTTAAGCACGCTAATTCTTTGCTACCCTGTATTGTATAATTCTCCTAAAACACAGTTTTATACATCTAAAAACTTCACTAGCTCAATGATGCTGCCTTCTATAGTATCTGTTTTACTTACATTTATTCCTATCTTAAAATAGATCAATGTATATAGATGTGTTTTATCAAATGATTGTACCACTAGAATTTATTAGGGCTTGGTCGTTTATGAATCTGGGCTTGTCCCTCTTTTCTTTACACAGTATCTATTATCTTTTAAGCTAATGGCTGGATAGAAATCTCCATGAAGATTCAAGTGTTTCTTTGGTCTTTGCTATTCTTTTAGTATTTTTTTCAATCCTTTTAGTAATAATATGGTTATAAGTTCCCATTTCCCACCAAGATCACTTCAAGTTCAATTTAACTTATTTGAGGCATGTAAATAATCACATAATTTGGGGGCGGGGGAGACTAAAATCTGTTAAAGAACATAGAACAAAAGAACACTATAGGTAGCTAATATTCAAGAAATTTCCAGCTATCATTTCTAAAATTTCCATAAGAAGAAAAAGACCACTGATGTGGATGAAAGAACTGCAAAATCTGGACTAATGGAGAGGTAAATATTTCAGAGAAGGAGAAAATTATATTTTATAAGTTCATTCAGTTAAAAACTTTTGAGTCCTTAGATGTCAAGATCTGGTCTAAGACCTGGAGAACTAGATTCTACCCTGCATAATATACCCAGTCAAAGGAACATGAAGCGGGGGCGACTTTTCTAATTCTTACCAAGGCTCCTTGGTACCAGAAGAGGCTTCGATTAAAGCAGTATGGCCCTGCCCTCTAGTAACTTGGAGTAGGGACAGACATTGAACAACTAACCAAAACAATGTAAAGACACAAATTGCTGACAATAGCTATGAAGGAAATCAGCAGGGTGCTAAAGAGGAATGACAGGGACAAAATGAACTTTTCTTCATCAAGGTTCCTTGTCACCTATCTGATGAAGTGATATTTAGGCTGAGACTCAATGGATGAAATGGAGTGTGGCAATATGAAAATGGGGTGTGGAGGTGGGCAGGCCAAGTCAACTGAATAGTCTGCACAAAGGTATTCAAGCTACAAAGAACTTGAAAAAAAATCCCGAATGAAGACCAACGTCACTTCAGTTCCTATTGAATTAGTCCAAAAATGGCACTAAAAAATGTTTTTGGCTGAGCCGTAATGTAAAGTATGTCAGTCTTATTTTAATGCCAATTATTCCAACTTCTTACTTCTGTAAATTCTGTGACAACAGGTCACTCTTTAATTGGAAGCATTTGGAAGCAAGGTGTTTTGTGAGTCAAGGTCCACAAATTCTGTCTTGTCCCAGGATGCAAAGCCTGCCACTCCCTCCTGGAACAATGCAAACTCAGGCATAGCAGGGGTCTCCATTTGACAGCCTAACCTTGGATACCCTGCAGGCTCACAAAGCCTGGGCTGACCTGCAGGTACAACAGTAGACATGTAATTTGCATGAAAAACTGAGGCACTTGAAAATGACTTTTGCTGTTAATGGCAGAGAGAATTGAAGAGATTGTTTGGCCCATAGAGAACATAATAGAAGGTAATATTGAAGTATAGCAAAGCATGTCCTATTAACATTGTCCTCTAGTCTGTTTTCAGTGGAGATTTGCCTGGGGAGAGGACTGGGAGGAGAGATGCTTTTAAAATAAAATGAAAGATGATCATGTATGTAAACCACCTGACATGCACTTACATGCTCTGTAACAGACTCAATCAGTGTTACCCATTAATAATAGTTGTAAAGAATATGAGAAGTCTGCAATTATTCAGGTTGTGGCTGATCAAGTAAAAATGCTCTTTTGTTCACTGTTTTTGCTTGGGGAAATACAGATTGCATAGTTATTAAGGGATTCAGTAACTGTCCCAAATGTCCCTTTGTATACTGCTACTGTTCCCCTACCATGGAGCACTGCAAAATGGGTACAACCCCAGATACAGCTGTGGACAGCTCTAAGTGTTCCATAATTTCTCAAGGTCACGAACTAAAGTTTGATAATGACTCTAGGCTGTGTTTCTAGTTTACATCACTTCCTGAAAGTATTTGGAGTTACAAAATTAAGCTTACTGGAACAAGGCATTTAAAACCCTATTTAAACTGAGAATTGAAGAGCTTTTAAGCAGATATAGTATAGGTGTTTACCACATGCATTATATGGGAAATGGGAGATTGTCAACACTTTTAGTCTGTCTTGTGGGAACTCCTCCAACATCATACCATGCCTATCACTTTTCATTAAACAAATGAAATAATCTCTATTCTTCTTTATATGGATACTTATATCCACATTAAGAATTGGATGTAAACTTATCTAATAGATTTTTCAGATAACTAAACAATTTTTAGTTTTCAGATAACTAAAATATTCTCTGGATGTATTTTTTTTGAAAACAGCTCTTTTTAAATGTAGAAACATATTATGTTTTTCTTAAATATAGTAATTTGAACATTATTTGAGCCTTTCTTCAGAATCAGGGTCATTTTTATGAACATCGTGTCCTAAACTGCACAGCATTTCTTGGGGATCATTGATTTTTCTCATTTGTGCTCTACCCAGAACTCTAGAAACCTCTTCTTAATGTAACATACTTTATTTCCAACTGAACCAATCTACTTTTATACATAAATATGCCAATTTTATTTTCATATTTTTCATTCACAAGACTACAGTTATGCCAATTCATATACAAAATATGGCTAGAAAGAAAAAACATGAGCCCATGGTGAAGTATTTGGCTGAGGTGAGGCACCACATCACCAAATGCTGTCTACAACATTAGGAGAAAAAATGCCTACCCTATTACTGGGTATAAGTCCAAGGAACAGTATCTTCCTTCCCATATTTATTTGGTCATTACTAATCGCATTTGTTTACTAATTTCCAACTGTGGACCATTTAGGAATGTTCATTAGAAAGAGAATTTATCCATTTCAGATGAGGTCCTCAGAGGTAAGGCACCATCTTTAAGCCAATAGATCAATAAAATAATGCAGCCAGCAAGCACCAAACTTTATCAATCCATAGAATTTTTTTATCACGTCTTCAGCCCCTTGAACTACACAGCCTATTCTTTTTTAGTTACATAAAAGAAGGAAAGATGGAAAAAGAAACAAGCAATAACATAACAAAACAAAGGAAAAACTGCTCTACAGCACACAGGCCTCAAGCACACACGTGAGTAGTTTGTAAAACTACTCATGATTTTGTTTCTGTTCCTGTTTTGTTTTGTACTTATATCTTAAATAAATGTCCCTGCAAAAATTACGCAGGTTTGTTTTCTACTTCAGAAGGCTTTGGTTATGATTACACAGGGCATGTGCACAAAACATAAGAGGGGATTTAGTTTCGTTGATGTTGAGTGGCAGCAGAACTTTTAAAAGCTACACTTTGCAGAGCAATTGTAGAAAATAATTATCAGGTCAAGCAGACCCGTTATCCTCAGTAGCCATCTATCCAAAGTCCCACTGAAGGATCTAAAAATCTTTAAATTTTCCTCTGAAAAGTCCCTTTGGATGCAAACCTCCTTACAGCACACCATGAAGGGTCAATTCTAAAAGGCCTTTCAGTTACTAACCGAATGAGGCAAATTATGACCCTTAGGCTTATATTTCTCTGTTAGATATTATCTCATATCCTTACCCAAAGTCTGATTTATACAAATTGGCTCACTTTCTAAGGATTTGCTTTTATTTTAAATACAGCTTTTCAGTCAAACTTCACTTTCGGTGGAAACACATTTTTGATAGCCAGGGCTGAACATAAAATTCCATTATTTAAGTGGCAAAGAGTTGGTAAGTCAAGTCCACGAGGCCTGTGGCAGTAACTTACTCTGTTTGTGGTTTCTACTTTGTTAGACTCTGTGGAGCCATGAATCTATCTTGTCCTCAAAAAACTGAAAGAGGGGGCTTTTAAAATGAATGTAATGCTAAATTTATGTGCCCCAGGAGCAGCATATCAAGGCCTCTGGACTGATTAGACCCATATGTTGGTAACAATGTTAGTGTTATGGACCAACTGCAGGTGTGGGAATAGATCCCCTTCCCTGGGACCCTCAGCAATCAGACCAGTGGTTTCTTCTGGCTCTCAGTTTGGAGTTTTCAATTAACACTACAATGGTATTGTTGTTCTCCAGTATTAGATCATATGTCATGTAAATGAAGTTGAATATACAGTTAGACTTGACAAGGTGATTTAGGCCAAGGATACATGTGTTCAGTATTATAACTTGATTGAGGTTAAATAATAATAATAAAAAAAGCCCTGACATGCTATAAAGTTTTTATTATTTGGCTTATCAGTAGATTTTCACATTACGCTTTCATAAAACAGAATGTCATTTATGGCAGGGCGAGACGCCTACGAAAAGGGAGACACAAACCTACTTATAAATGACTGAAATGATTAATTCCAGGTTGGAGGCTTTTATGTAGTCAGTAAGGCAATTGGAAGTTCCCTGGGTGCTTTTTTATTTGCTTGTTTCCATTTCCCAAAATTCTGTCTTAGTTCTTTATCTTCTCCTTCAACATGAGTGACCAGTGCCCCCAAAATCACCCCCACTGGAGACAGCAGCAGTAGCATTGGGGCTGGGATAATTCTGAACTATTACTTGACTTAGAGCAATGAAGCCAGCTCATCTGTGACCAAGACAGTATTCCACTCTCCCATGGGTGTCACAATGCTTGGGAGAGAAGCCTAGTTCACTAAAACACATTCAGATAGCTGTTATCTCTTTGAGTTAGACTGTAAGCTTCTCAGGGCAGGAAACTTATCTGTTATGTATTTATAGGTGCCACGGACACCGATTGTCCCATGAATAAATACCAATAAAAACAACTTTGTAGGTCCATTTTGTACTTCACACACACGGAACATTTATAGCTCTCATTAATGTTGATGGACCGTGCACCATACAGAACTCTCCCATTTTACTTATGCCTTCATTTGCTGCAGCAATCTCTTAGAGACCAGACCATGTTGTAAATCAGCTTGGTAAAATGTACTTTCGTGTGCCAGCACCTAGGGAAAGCTTTATACCCTATGAATGTATGCACTACAAAGGGAAAGAAAGACGAGGCTCATTTTTTCTGAGAGCATTAATAATCTCATGGACTAAATCAACCCAATACTATCACAATTCAGAAGTAACTTCTCTCAGGGGATGACAAATAATTGGGAAAATGGAGTTGGCCCTGAGAGTCACATCTAACCTCTCTGTTAAGATGAGGAAGGGGGCTGATGGCATTCCCAACTCTCTTTCATTACAGCCCATAGCCATGCATATATAGTATTTCCTCTTTAAAGTTATGAATTGTTCACTATAACTAGAAACATTGATTCCTGGTATAATTACAAATACTTTGGCAAGTTGCTAGTGAATCTCAATTTACTTATCTGCAAAAGAAACATAAAGGGAGATGGAATAAATGAGATAATAATCTCTGAGGAAAAAGTCAAGTATTTGGTATGTTCATTCATTCAGACATTTATTCAGCAAATGTTGAGCATCTGTAACGAGCAAGGCATGGTACAGGGCACTTGGATTCAAAGATGAATAATTCACAGTCCTTTCTGCTAGAGAAGACAGACACAGAAGCCTAAGTGCCATAAAACAACTCCATAAGTGCAATGATAGAGATACATAGAGTATCATGGATAACACATCAACAGCAACATTAAGAAGTGAATTAAACACTATAAGCATATAATTTTAAGTCTGCCCTATTTGTTCCTAATACAAAGAAGACTATAAACAGTAGCATTTCCATTGTGGAAAAATGTGATTTGAGTAATGCTATCAAGGCCATTGTCAGCCCTAGTGAAAATGTATGACATGAAAAGTGAAGATGTTAGGCTACTAACATAAAATACATTCTTATTCCCTTACTCTTCCAGGATATACTAGGTATATTTGTAATTAATTTTCTAACTTAATTTTTACCTAGAAATTTCAAAAAAAAAGTTCTCTTCATCTAGCTTTTCCTAGGGCCCTATCAAGTGTTTATAATCTAAGGAACACTACATAACTGTCCCCGTATGCAATGATAAAATGCAGCCCATTGATTTTTCTGCCAAGTTAGTAGAAGAGTTATGAATGTAGTTATTCTATATTGTATGAACCGCCCCATTACAGTAATGTACCCCCCCCACACTCCAGTGATGTCCAAAAGCATGAAGAAAATGAGAAGTAATGATGTTAGTGACTGAAATTACCATTCCAAAAATCATTCATCATGTCACTTAAATTTCTAGGGCAGTTTCTGGAAGCTAACACATTTACTATTGTGGAAAGTAGAAGCACAGTGAGTAAACATTTCTGTTATGAAGAAATAAAAGAATAAATTGCTTTAGGATAGTCACTGTTATTTTCAAATCACTTTCAAAGCAAACAATTGGCAATTACTTCTCTGTGAGAAACACCAAAACGAACCTAAGAAATTATTTGTTGCTTGGGTTTAGCAACATTTCACACAAACTAATCCAACATCAGTCATGACTATCATATTGCAGATGTCATGTAAGGAGAGGTAGTATTCATCCTATATCGCAGATGAGAAAACTGAGGACAAAACAGCTATGCATCTCATCTATCTATTGTGGTATGGATCTTAAATTGGCTGAGAAAGCACTCATAATGCTTAATTTAACTTTTAATTCCCCATGACAGACACCTAATGAGCCCACTCAGCATAAGCCATTGTAGCTAGGTATGGAGTACAACACAAAGGTGAATAAAACCTTGTCTGCTTTAAGAAGTTCATGAATAAATTACTCTGGACATGAACATATTAACAAGATTGGGGGATTCTGAAAAGATGGGCAACAAGAAAACATTTCTTTCCTTAGGCTTTCTGTTTTTCATAATAATAATCTCTACCAAATGCTATACCCAAGAACTACCCAGGTATTATCTATCCTGCCTCAAGCACTTTCCCTGAAGGTGAGAACCTTCAGTCCATATATATGCAAGGTGCTAACCCAGAGCTGGTGCTGCCCACCCATTTGGGGAAGACTCCTGTTTGTAACCACAGAACATCATGTGTCTGTTTCAGTAAACCAAATTAGCATTTTAGCTCTTTATTATTATGAGCAGAAATGTTGGATCAATAGTAGGATCCAAATACAAAATCCCTTTGCCTTATTTGGGACATAGAGGGACAAGCCATTCTATAATCTACACATATCAAAAAGAGCAAGCAAACAAGCACAATTTGCTTAAGGGGATTTGTAGGTGTTATTTATCCTTCTCCAGGATAGATACGGAAAGGGCAGTTACAATAGCACAATCACACTCTCTTATTAGATGCATCTGCTCCTACAAGGAAAAATCACTACATAGTTGTGTCAAGAGCCTTAGGCACCACTGGAAGCTTTCCTGAGGATCCCTCAAGAGGGAAAAAAAATATTCTTAAAACTAAACCATTGACCCATTATTCTGTGTTATATTTCATATCATGGTTAAAAAATTTCTGTATTCCTTGTGTTTATCTTCCTAGAAATTGGTAGATGAGGAAAGGAAGTAGAGAGAACTGACAAAGAGTCTGTGGCTCTTCTGTCCCAGTGAGTGCAGATGAAGTGGGTGGACCATCAACTGGCAAGTAGAAACATCCATATAGCTTTGGATATATAAAAAGGGATGTTAAATAAAATAAAAAGTATGGGCTTAGGGTAACTTAGAAATAAGTAGACTGAGCACAAGAAACACTGGTCTTCTGCCAAAGATGATCTACAGAGAGGTCATTCTGGCATCCATAGATCATAGAAGCAACTTTCTTGCTCTTTCATACTTAAGATCAGAGAAGCACAATATGGTTTGCACATACTTGGAAAGAATCAACATTAAGATTATTGAAGTATTGTGCAGATTTTTGAGAACTTCTTAAATGTACATGTCTATTTGTGTGTACATCTAAAATTACGAAGATATAGAAATTTTCTAGAAATATATACAAGAAATGTAAATGGTGGGATGCTGGAAAGTGAAAATAAGCAATTATGTTCAAGGAAGTAAAACATTAACATAAAAAAAAAGTTCTTCTTGGGGTGCCTGGGTGGCTCAGGCCATCAAGCATCTGACTCTTGATTTCAACTCGGACCATGATCCCAGGGTTGTGGGACTGAGCCCTGTGTCAAGCTCCGCACTGAGCATGGAGTCTACTTGAGATTCTCTCTTTCCCTCTGCCCCTTTCCCCCGCTTGTGTGCTCTCTCTCTCTCTCTTTCTAAAAATGATAATTAAAAAAACTTCTCTCCTATTTAAAAATTTTAATAAGAATTTTACATTTATACATTTCAGCTTTATTTCAGTATAACTGAAAAATAAAATAGTAGGATATTAAATGTACAATATAATGATTTGACATATGTATACATGGTGAAAGGATTTCCCCCTATTGTGTTGACACATCCATCTCCTCACATATTTCCCTTATTTATTTACTTACTTATTTACTTATTTGCTTACTTATTTTAGTAAGAACATTTAAATTTTCTCTTAGCAAATTTCAGTTATACAATATAACATAACCAACCACAGTCTTCATTTTACTTTAGGTCCTGAGGCCTATTCATCTTATAATTCAAAATTTGTATCCTTTTACCAACCTCTTCCTAATCCCTCAATCTCCAGCCTCTACTCTGTTCCTATGAGTTTGATTTTGTTGTTGTTGTTAAGATTCCACATATAAGTGATACCATGCAGTATTTGTCCTTGTCTGTCTTATTCACTTAGCATAATGCCCTCTGGCTTCATCCATGTAGCCTCAAATGACAGGATTTCCTTCTTTTTCAAAGCTGAATAGTATTCCATTATATATATGTATACCACAATTTTCTTTTCTTTTTTTTTCTTTTGATTTTTAGCTTCAAGTTTTTATTTAAATTCCATTAGTTAATATACAGTATAATATTAGTTTCAGGTGTGGAATTTAGTGATTCATCACTTTAATACAACACCCAGTGCTCATCACAAGTGCTCTCCTTAATACTCATCACTTGTTTAGCCCATCCCCCCACTGCTTACCTATCCCCCCAGCAGCCCTCAGTTTGTTCTTTATAGTTAAGAGTCTTTTACGGTTTGCCTCTCTTTTTTTCCCCCTTTGTTCATCTGCTTTGTTTCTTAATTCCACATATGAATCAAGTCATATGGTATTTGTCTTTCTCTGACTTCTTTTGCTCAACATAATACACTCTAGCTCTATCCATATCATTGCAAATGGCAAGATTTCATTCTTTTTGATGGCTGAGTAATAGTCCATTGTACATATATACCACACCCTCTTTATCCATTCATCAGTCAATGGTCATTTGGGCTCTTTCCATAATTTGGCTATTGTTGATAATGCTGCTATAAACATCAGGGTGTATGTATCCCTTTGAATCAGTATTTTTGTAGTGCAATTGCTGGATTATAGCATAGTTCTATTTTTAAAATTTTGAGGAACCTCCATACTGTTTTCCAGAGTGGATGCTGTATACCACATTTTCTTGATCCATTCACCTGCTGATGGACATGGGGGTTGTTTTATACATTTTTAAACTGTTAATTATAAGCATTTATCAGGACTGTGTGTCTTAAGACTAGAATATTAAAGCTTTAATTAGGGTCTTGGAAAGACAAAAAGATTTTGCCACACAAGAATATGTCCCTTTAAAAAATAAGAGAATAGTAAATATTAGCTTTTCCAATCCCTAGCTTCCATCCTTCTGTACCTGGAAGAATTTATATCCAAATAAGTATCAACATAACAAGCTTGGACTGAATCAATGAAACAATTTGCAAAAGAGGGTTCAATCAGAAACCATCTAAAGACAAAATCTTGTTTTCCCTTCTCCATCTACCTCTTTCAGTTGATTTATTTTCCATTACCTCCACACCTTTTGGTGTGTGGGGGTAAAGATAAGCATCTTTATCATGCTTATTGTCTGAGTACACACCTTCCTCGGCAATGCGACTGATTTGGCAACTTTAGCTACCCTCACAGATGCCAGTGACTCTTAAATCTATAACTCTCACTCCCAACTCCTCTCCTGAATTCCAGATGCAACTTCTGTTGGCAAGCCATTTCAACTTTGATTTCTGCTTCATATTTAGCACATCTAAAACTCAACTTATCTTCCACTCATACATGTTCCTTTTCCTATTTCTGCCGGCTCCCTTAATAATATTATCACATCGGGGCACCTGGGTGGCTCAGTTATTTGAGCACCCAACTTCAGCTTAGGTCACGATATCATGGCGCCTGAGTTCGAGCCCCACTTTGGGCTCTGTGCTCATAGTTTAGAGCCTGGAGCCTGCTTCAGGTTCTGTCTCTGTCTCTCTCTCTCTGCCCCTCCCCAGCTATCACACTGTCGTTCTTTTTCAAATATAAATAAACATTAAAAAACGTTTTCGAATAATACTATCACATCAAATGATAAGTTCTAATGTCATGATCTAATTCTCCCTCTCTTACCCCTTATATCCAATTTTGCCAATGCAAAAATGTCCTGAAGGTAAAACCAAACCAACAAACCAAATCCCACCTTTGCAACTGCTTTAGTACTATCTTGTCTCGTCTATTGCAACAGATTTTTTAAAATAACTATTCTCCTCACCTTTAAAGCGTTTTTCATAACCTTTTCTTCCTCAGCACCACTAGATATGGAAATGCTCTGCTAGGAAAATCTTCAAAGGCTCCCCCACTTCTTAGAGGATTCACACCGACCCATTCGACCTATGCTGGTTTATCTCCATCATTCTGTACTTCAGCCAGAATGAACTGCTTGCTTTTCCCCTGGACTATTGCATGCGTGTTCATGCTTTTTCATCTTTCACCTCCAGCTTCCTTAGCCAGAAATATGACAAGTTCTGTGGGGTCGCATAAGGTGGTATCTTTTTCTAAGCTTCACCTTCCGTCCCCCATCTGGTGGCAATGCTGTGTTGGAGGCAGGAGGATGAGCCAAGAGAGTGAAAAAAGACCTCTTGCCAACTCTTTGCCAAGAATTGCTTTGTCAAACAATGCCTGAAAAGTCTTAGACACCACGACAACCACTAGTCAAAGAAGTTGAATAAAAGTCATAGGTGTTTCTGAGGATTATCCAGCATAGGGAAGGAAGAGCCATAGTGTTGGAAAATAAACTATCATGTCTTTGCATCAGTATAGCTGTGAAATAATCACTATGGTCTCTGCTGACTCTAAGATGCCATCATTCTATACATCTTACTCATAGAGAGATAATCAAATGTATTCGTTTGATGACAAGGGAAAAATCGCTCTTTGTAGTTAATGCATTCTTATGAGTAAAGAAAACACTAACAAAATGCTAAAGTGTTCAGATGTAAATAAACTACAAGCAACACAATGAACTGTACTTAAGTAAAGTAAATTAAATAAATATAATATACTCACTGTAAACCAACCCTAGAGAATACTGCTAAGCCAAGACAGTCCAAAATCATTTATCCAAAAAATCATGTGGTACAAGTGCATATCACTCAACAATAATATTTCAAGATTCTGAGTAATATACTTGCCTTCCCAGCAAAATCTTTCTACATTAATGTTTCCCTGGAGATGAATCGTGTCTCTTTTAAAAATATCAGAAAAATAGGAAATACTATTTGGCTCACTATGTTTTCAAGTCAGTGACATGAATAACTGAAAGGATGAAAAACAGAAATGAAAGAAATTTTTATTTCTGGAGACAAATCAAATAGGTGTGCGTGATAAACAAGAAGCAATAATACCTTTAAACGTACGATCAGGCTTTGTCTGAAATACCCCCGCTCGCCCCATCCTGTGCATCTCTGTAATAAGCCTGAAAAGGCTTTGTCCACCTTCTTTGTCCACCTTCAGAAATCTACAATGAGAAACTAGTTTGAGGAACCACAATTCTTTTCCTGGTTGTATCTACCATCCAGATAGTGAGGGTTCCACAGATCTCCTGGAGAGAAGCCACCCAGAATACTCCTTATAATTTCCCCCTGCTCTTGGAAACCAAGATGAAAGTGGGAGCAATCAGGATGATTCAACCAAACATCCAGAAGAAGCCTTTGTACTCCACTTCACAAATGCTTCGCTTCCTACCTTGCTTATTCCTCTAGTCCTTATTCTCTCCTAGGGCACCTTGCACAGCTCTCAAGACTGCTCTATGGAGGGATAGAAAAAAACCACCATGTTGATCGTCTTTTCTCTCCACCACACTTTATGTCCACATCACCATTCCTCCTCAAGTTCTAGCCAAAAACTTTAGAGAAATATACTGTTAAATAGTCAGAAACCAATTCATTTTGGAAGACTGATAGAAAAAGAAAGCCCCAATTTTCCCAGATTCCTTTGATTTTGACTTTGCAGCTACTCCCTTCAAGAAGAGGCAAGGTTTGTTTTCCTACCCCTTAAATCTGGGCTGCCCTTGTGATTTATTTTGGCCAAAAAAGATCAGTGAAAGTGACACTGTGACCCAGTTCCAAGCCTAGGGCTCAAGAGGCCTTGTATGCTTTCTCTCTTTCTTGGAACCCTGCCGCTACCATGAAAATAAACCTGGGCTGGTCTGCTGGACAATGAGAGGCTGCATGGAACAGGGCTGAGCCAGCCCAGTCATCCAGGCCTGGGACACAGATATGTGCTAAGGCCTAGCAACAATCAGTAAGTAATCTGCTTTGTCAGTGACTTGCCAGCCAAGAACAGAACTGCCCTGTCCATTCACAGACTCATGAGGTAAGTAAATGCTTATTGTTTTATGCTGCTGGATTGTGTGGTGTGGTTGATTTTTGCACTGCATATTGTGGCAGAAGACAACAGATACACTCATTTACTTTGAGGATATGCCAACCTGGAGCTATCTGTAACAGCATACTCACTGGCATAAACTCCTTATATTATCTGAGTGCAATAGCAGAACCCCAGTTAACAGCAGCCTTATAGAGACCAGAAATGAGCTCAAGAACTCACAACGGGGTCCTGGGTCAGAGACCACTAAGACAGGAGGTAGGACCAGATATCACAGACTAGGGCCAAGAGTTGAAGGCAGGAGCCACAGACAGAGGCAGGGCAGAGTGAACTAATTAACTACCCAAGTCAAGATTTCTTTAACAGCTGGAATCAATAGAAAAAGACTCCACACAAAGCTTGTGGTATAAGTCAGAAAAAAGGATCAGTCTAGGCAAAGCAGTTACCATAGAAAAGAACCCCAGGAGAAAGTAAATATAATAAGCCAGCCAGTAGAATATCTGCCTTTCATATATGGATATCTTGAATGCTGACTGATTAAGGATTACAATTATATTGGCCAACTGAGCATATTTCTTTATTACACTGGACTTCATTCTTCATAATAATAAAGTACGTGTTTGTTTTTCCACTAAGCCCTTGTATTCAGTCTCAGCAACCTGTATAGTACCTACAGATACTACATGCTCAGCAAATGTGTTGACTGATTAACTGAATGAAAAAATGAGCACCTGCAGTAAACATCTGACTTAAAGCCAGGTTAGCCCAGTTTTGGCGTTAAGAGACACTGGAGAAGAGGCTGATCCACAAGGACAATTAATAAGACAGAGCTTTTGGATCATGAATTTTCATGATTAATGTTTTTATGATCACTAATTTCACAAACCTAACTTTGGGTTCCTGGATCTTTCACATAAGAAGGATTTAATAATGTTTGTTGAATTGTATTAGAGGGCATAATGGAGCAAGTAATGTTCTCTTTCTTTATCTTAGATATCATGACATATGGGGAATTATCCAAAATTATCTCTATATCCATCACCTCCCTCAAGCAAGTACAGTTTCTTGATACTTAATGCATTCATGTGCAACTGCACTGGGATCTGGGTATTAAATCAGAGCAGAGAACCCAGGGAAGCTACTCACAGGCTCGCTCAGGTTTGCTTCCATCAAATCCCGATACCCAAACGTATTCCCCAAGATTATGAAGAGGTTCTACCTCCAGGAGTGGAGGCCAACAGAACTGAACGCATTGCCTGTTCTGAAATGGACATTTACCAAGTGGCCCAGAGTGGCTTTGCTTGGATCCTAGACATAACATTATTTCATGCATTTTGCAGTTTCAAACATCTAAAATACTAGGTATCAACATAATTAAAATACAGAATTGAATCAGTGCATGATTGGGATTTCACAGACTATTATTAAGGGTCAACCCTTCTGGAGGTTTCTTTAAACAAAGACCAGTGAGGGGCTCTCTCTGCTGTCATGTGGTGTTAGTAATAATGAAGCTTTGGTAAGTAATAATACAGGCAGTAAAGCCAATTACAGTCTTGATATCGTCATCGTGGAACTTATGATCCTTCGTGATGGGCTTCCTTAATTGATTAACTTAAGGAGTAAAGGATGAGGGGAAGCCTTTCATTAGCATTAAAAGTGTCTTTTTCAGTGACATAAAATGGAGACAAAGGCTGCAAGTAAAATGATCAGAATTTCTGAACAGAGCACAATGATGCTGACACAAAATCTACTATTGTGTTTCTTTATTTTCTGCTAACTCACTGTAAATAAGAAAATTGAGTCCACCCAGCCAAAACATTACCAGGTTTCTATCAATATCCAAATCTCTAACTATATACATGACTCTGAACTTCAATCTCTAGAATACTTGACAATACAGAAATATGGCATGGATTTTATGGCGTTGGATATCAGAACAATCACCTATTATAAACTCCATTACTCCTTTTCTCTTTGGTTAGTTTTAGAAACTAGTTTTTATTTACTTTCTCATATAATCCTGTGTGTGTGTGTGTGTGTGTGTGTGTGTGTGTGTGTGTGTGTGAGATAAAACCTCACACATACTAGAACCTGGCAGAACGTTACAAAGATTTCAAATTACTTTCCTATAGATATTAAGAAAAATCTTTTTACCATTTTCTTTGTACTTTGCCATCAGTCGGCAAAGCCCAAAAATGATGCCTTGACTTTTCAAAACTAGACTGGAAGGTCTGTTTGAAAATCCATTCTTAAAATATGTGGTTACTCTTCTTTCCCAGCCCAAATCCCAAAATATAAAATTACTTAAAATGGAGAAAAGTTAATAGGAGTATGGATATGTATCTGTGTATTTTTCGAATTTTTGATTCATGTTAGAATATCTGAAAATTGCTTCATCAGATTTTCATAAAAAGCAAATAATTCTGCCAAAATTACAGCATTATGATATAAATATGGGTATTGACAACTTAAAGGGAACTCTTTGAACATTAATCTAACTAATTGCGTCTCTTCTTGTCATAGTGATCATTTACAGTTATGGGCCCTAAGACAGAATTGCTGGAAGAGTTAGACAGTAGAGAAAGCTAATAGTCAGAAGATCAAATGTAGCAGGAATTTATGGAGATAAACTATAGCATTTAAATATGCCTAACCCCCAGATGTGGGGGTTCTGAGATTCTGATGGCACATCACTAAACTGAGATTTAAAGAGAAAATTCTAGTCTAATTACGGAGCTGCCTTTGAACCTATACAGACAGTGATATAGAGACAGTGATAGAAAGAAGATGTGGTGGGAGCAGACTGAGAGAATGAGAGTGGATTGTATAGAAAAATTAATTATAAAGGTAAGAAAACATGTATACATAATTGTAAAGCACCTTTTCAACCCCAATTTATAATGAGAAATAACTACATGATTTTTTTTATTTGACCGGGTACCCCTTCCTCCTTGTATGATGACCAGTATTTGTTATAAGTAAGGCTAAATTGAATACACAGGGGCCAGGATAAAAAAGGCAAGGCAAGAAGTCTTGGTAGAATCCACACTAGTTAAGAACAGTCCACTCAACTTAATTCAGTAAATACTTATTAGTATCTATACTGTATCTGATGCTACACTTAATACCATAGAGACAAATATGAAAGCAACAAAGCCCCCCAACCTCAAGAAATGTATTGTCTTGTAGGGGAGAGAAACATTTAAATACATAAACAAATGTTCATGTGATACATGCAATATCAGAATCACAGAAGTAAAACAAAGAAGGGATGAGTCATTCTGCCCAGGAGGGAGAAAAAAGAAAAGGTCCCTCCTGACCAAGTTTTGAAGGATGAATAAAAGTTCAAGGATAAAATGTTAAGGGACTTCTAAGCAGATGGGACAACATATGCAAAAATACAGAGCCAGGGAGCAGCAGGTTCTGAGAAGCAAGCTTGGGGCAAATTCTGAGTGAGTTACATAGAAATAGGTAAGGATTGATATATGACCAGAGTCTTGAATTCCATGCCAAAGAACTTGTTTGAATGTTATCCTGTAGATGATATCCAAGATGGAAGGAGATGAAAATTGGAACCAACAGGGTGAGATTTACATTTCAGAAACGGTGCCCAGGGCAGAGAGGAAGATGGATGGAAGAACTATAAGAACAGAAGCATGGAGACCAATAGGAGACTCTGCTACAGGAAAACCTCTGACTTTCCACCTCACTAATTGTGATCATTGAAATGGAGATCTTTCTACTTTATGCACCACAAGGAAAGGCTTACAAGGCGATTCATCCTGAGGCCAGATTTTCAGATATCCAAGCTTTGTCAAGATTCAGACTTACAAGAAAAGAAGAGCATTGGTTATTTTGAAAGCATAAAGAGTGATGCTCAGAAGCATTATTTATGTTCAGTATTGCTTGGCATATGGTGGGCACTAAATATTTATTAAATTAATGAACAAATTAATAAATACAATTGCCCTTTAGACTGGGACTTTTTCTTATTATTTGCAAATCATTCTTAGTAATTTATCACTTGTGATAGAAAACAGAGTTAACTTAGCTTAAAATACTTAAATAAGTAATCAAACTGAGTTTATTTAAAATTTTTTCTATAAATCAGACTTTTATTTAGTCAGGCTGCCCTTTACCCCAATTAATCCAAATCAGTGAGCTTTTACTGTAATTGAAAGTTGTGCATACTTGCCATTTCCAGTGACCCTCTAAGAGCCTGTAATGGCAATTGGAAATTTTCCAAGGTGCCAGTACCTTTAATTTCTCCTTTACTCCTCTTTTAGACAATAGAAGTTTGCATTGTCAAGTTTAAGTCTCTGAAAATGCTCCTAAATATCTCCTTTAGAAGTTTTTCTATTTCTTAACCCTGGCTTTACCCAACAAATCCTTACAGGGAAATTAAGTAAACTTCTTGCATTCACCATCTCCATTAATTTCAATCACCAGCCAGCAAGACAGAAACCTGTGGCAGCCTCTGCTTCACTCTCCTGCACTCAGGCAACCCGTTTTCAAGCCCCGTTCAATCCACCACTGAAACGCCTCTCCAATCTGTTGTTTTCACTAACCCCTCTGCTTTTCTCTAACCTCAAGCTCTCACCATTTCTTGCCCAGATCTTCCCAAAGGTTTCCCACCTGTAATGTCATGGCCCCTCAATCAATCCAGAACCACTGTCCCTAGTATTTCTTCTCTCACATGCAAAGCTGATTATGTGACTTCTCTTGGTGGCTTTAAAATTCTTCAGTGGCTCCCCACTATTCATAAGCCCAAGTCCAGACTCTAGCCTGGCCCCAGTGGCCCTTTGCATGTGTTCCCCAGACTCCTTTTACATATTTTCACACCTCTGTACTGTTACACATATTTTTCTCTCTGCCTGAAATTGTTCTCTGCCTAGCCCTGTCTTCAACAAGCATACACCCTTTCCAGATGTGCCGGGGGTGGTGAGGGGGGGGGATGGGGGCGGGAAGGAGATGCAGTGTAGCACTCAAAAGCATGGGCATTAATATGCTTAAAAACTTTGGTGTGGATCTAGCATGGCTTCAAGCCACATCCCAGCCCTGCCACCTCCTGGCTCTGGGAACTGGGGCAAATTATTCAGCCTTCACTGCTTCATTGCTTCATAGCTCAGAGTGTCCTCTGGAAAAGAAGAGTCCTTTTACAGGGCATTGTATTAAATGAGGATTAAATGAGATCAAGTCTCTAAAGTGCTCAGTTCAGTGCCTGCAACATAATAATTGTGCAGCAGTGACTATTATCTTTTTTAAAAATTTTTAATGTTTTTATTTATTTTTGAGAAAGAGACAGAGCATGAGTGGGGGAGGGGCAGAGAGAAGAAGACACGGAATAAGAAGCAGGCTCCAGGCTTTGAGCTGGACACAGAGCCCAACACGGGGCTCGAACCCATGAACGGCAAGATATGGCCTGAACCAAAGTCGGCCGCTTAACCGACTGAGCCACCCAGGCACCTTGTGACTATTATTTTTAAATGTCATCTCTTCCATGTCCTTCTCTTCAACTGCCATTTCCTTAAGTCAGAATTGACTGATTCTCCTCCTGTGCTCTTGAAATGTATTGTTTATTATTCTATAGCACTTTTCTTATGGTAGGATGCTTATTTCTTTAATAACAACCGTACTTAACTATTCATTCAGCATTGTATATGTTTCTCACTTTGGGAAGCCTCTAATGTGTATTATCTAACTTAACCCTCAGCAGCTCGATGAGGTAGCTATGATTATGATCTCCATATTGAGCATGGAGACACTAAAGCCAGAGAGGATAAGCAGTGTTCCTGATGTTGCTCATCTGAATAACAACAGAACTAGAATTTGAAACCAGGTGACCTTGCTCAGAACTCTTTCTCTTAACCACTGTATAGCCCACTGAACTATAAGTTCCTTGGTACAGAAACCATATCCCTTTCATCTCCTTGCAATTAGTATATGCATAGCTTCTACACACAAGGAAAGTTTATTATGAGCCATAGAAGAAACCCCTGGAACCCAAGGTCTGTGCTGCTGAACTTAGGATGTACTGAAAACCCAGGTACGAAAGCCATCCATCCAGACTGTTCTCTTTCTCTCTGTAGAAACAATTCCTCTATTTTGGTCCAAGGAAAGTATGGAGAATCCTACTATACTATATATGGTCCAGTACCCTACCTCTTCCTCTACAGGGAGGCAGCAAAGGGAGATTTCTGTAAGTGGAGAAGTTACTCCAAAGCATATGGACCATACCCAGTGTACTCCACCTTTATATATGTTTTAGCAAGTGGATGATACAAAACTATACTTGGCAATCTAGTCTTAAAGAACTTTTTGTTACTGTGGAGAAATTTTGTCACTTCATAACTGACTGAACTTAAAAGAACATTCTGAAGAAAGTATACATCCACATTTTCATTCAGAGAGATGGGTATAAAGAAGCTACATATATTTATATATTTTTAACTCTTTACTGGGAAATAGCATACTTCTGAAATGTGAAGTTTTTACCAACCAAAATTATATTATTTGATATGGGAATATGATTGTATATAAAGGCCCAGATATACTTTTCATTATCCACTTAAGCTACTGGCGCTCTTATTTCCATTTATAAAATAGGTGACTATAAAATTCCCCAGGATTTTTCTGTGTAGTTAAAAAAACTGTGGGCCTGTAAATTCTGCGTAAACTTTGTATCTATGTTGTGAACATCACTCAATAAATCTCTAAATTAAACACACAATGCTTTCATACTGCCCGAGTTCTTACTAGGTCTGAGGTCATATCATCAGCATGTACACATTCAGAGCATTTCATGAACTATATGATGTTGGCAGGTCATTAATAAAAACTGAAAAAGTAAAAAGCCCCATAATTAGCTCCTGAGGTAACTTTGAATGTAACATTTTCACCTCATATTCAACACCATTAAACAAAATGACTGGGGTTTATTCACTAATGTAGCCTGAGAACCATTCCACTATAGTTAAACTTTGCCAAATTGAGGGACACTCAAATAGCAATATGTTGTGATTCATCGAATCAAAGGCCACAGACAAATCAATAGAGATAGTTGTTGCATAAAAAATGATAATGAACAAATGTAACAATATCACCAAGGTTACCTTGAGAAGAGCAAAGAAGTGGCTTAAAATCATCACTAAAAATAAGGTCAATATATCAGCTTTGGATGGAAAGCTCATTAATTTTTTTCAGCAGATTTAGGAGAAACTAGAAAAAGGCAAGTAAGTAAGCACTGAGGAAAAAATAATTTATCAAAGTATATGGTAAGAGTCTGGTCTCTTAATATTATAAGTAACCGGAGATGTGAGGGACCCACCAGCAAAAGTTCAAGACCTTAATACGAGTTATAAGAGCAAATTCTGAAGAACAGAAACCACGTACACCAGATCGGTGCGTCAATACGTACTTATTTTAAAAGTCTTGAAGTAAAGAAGCAGACTTTTAGTCAAATGACAGACAAAGCAGGGGGGGGGGGAGAATGTGAAATCATTCAATTCTTTCCTTATTTTAACTCTATTTGACTATCTTTGCACAAAGCCCCATCCCTAAATGAGATTACAACATTTATCTCAATTACTCAAGTGGCTTTTCAGATGATTCGTTAATACAAAGAATGCAGTATCAAATTATTAACAAGGAACTTGCTTATTCGGATAAAAAGTTTTACACTGTTGTAAACTTGAATTAATTCTCTAGACATTTGATAGTGAGTGTAGTCATCATATTTTTCCAATGATAGAAGTCTGAAATCATACGGCTAGAAACTGCCTTTAAGAGTGTTTACTCCAGGGGCGCCTGGGTGGCTCAGTTGGTTAAGCATCCGACTTCAGCTCAGGTCATGATCTCACAATTTGTGAGTTTGAGCCCTGCATGAGGCTCTGTGATGACAACTCAGAGCTTGGAGCCTGCCTTGGATTCTGTGTCTCCCTCTCTCTTTGCCCCTCTCTCGCTCGAGCTCTCTCTCTCTCTCTCAAAAATAAATAAAACATTTAAAAATTTTTTTAAAAAAAGAGTGTTTACTCCAGGGATGCCTGTGTGGCTCAGTCAATTAAGTGTTCAACTTGGGCTCAGGTCACGATCTTGAGGTTTGTGAGTTTAAGCCCCGCGTCAGGCTCTGTGCTGACAGCTCAGAGCCTAGAGCCTGCTTAAGATTCTGTGTCTCCCTCTCTCTCTGTCCCTCCCCTCTGTCTCTCCCTCTCTTTCTCAAAAATAAATAAAACATTAAAAAAAAAATTGTTTAGTCCAGACTGCCATCAGCCACTTCCTTCTTTTACAGTAGCCTTTTCTCAATACACCACATAATGAAATGCTTTTTGTACAATGTTGTTCATGAGTGAGTTTCTCTAGGTATTTTTTAAACACTTAAACAATAACAACATTGGCATATTTCACCCAATATATAAACATTTTTCTAAACCACACAATCTCAGTATGCAAAACAACTACATCATAAAGCAAGGAAACCTCACTTACAAAATTAAGGTTGAACTTCAGGCTGATCTGAATGTTATTATGAAAGGGGCACAAGCAAGTTAAGCTCTATATTCTCAGTTTTGAAATTATCCTTTTTTATCTTGAAAAGGACATTTCAATAATTTGCTTTGTGTTTTAATAACACAGGATAAGCAATATCTTACCCAACAAAATGATTTATTGACTGCTTTGACTTTGAATGCTGAGATCCATATTTAGTCTTTAGAAATCATCCTCTGGCTTAATACACATACAAACACGAATTTCTCAGTCATATGATTTTCGAAGCCCAGCACAATGTCCACAATGGCATTTCTTTAGGGCATTCATACCCTAACTTGCTCTAAACAACAACAACAAAAATTTTACAGAGCTTCACATCAAAACTAGGTGTGTTTATTTATTGAGGGATTCACAAGCAAAGTTTTATAAAAGTTATGGATCTGAATGACCATACAAATGATGACCATAGTTAATTGTTACAATTCCAGTTTGTGGCAGGGTTTTAGTCACCATCACCAATATAAACTTCCCTTTTCATTGCCACAGACAGTCCCAAAGGCCACCTGATAGCTTCTGAATTGTTGATGTTTTCAGCAGAGCCCAATTTAGAAAGGAAACCCTCTCATTAGGACTATTTAATTTTAATCTCCAAAATTCAAATAGGACCCAAGGGCCGAAAGAGAAATATGTAATTTTGCTACAGCACAGAAAATAAGACAATGCTCTAGCACATGACTAACTAACCCTTGACCTGAGGGGGACCACCTAAGCATACAGTTTATTTAACTTGCTAAATTTTGCCTTTGAAACTAATACTTTTAAAATATGGACTTCCTAACCCATATTGCAGAGCTTTGCAAGCTGGATGGCTGAAATTACTTGACAGCAGTAATTCCTAATCATTTGAGAGATGCAGATTCCTTTGACTACCCGATAAAAGCCTCTCTCCACTCTCCGAAACATACGCATGCAAATACAAATTTTTGCACACAGTTGTAGGGATCACGGACCACCTGGCTGAAGCCCATGCACTATTCCCTGCTCTAAGCTACGTCAAAATTTGAAAACTTTCTTTTCGAACTAAAAATTAGTTTATTATTTTAACTACCATGGCATTTGAATGACATTTTACATATGTACTGGTTTTCATCAATACAATTTTCTTCATTGTACATTATTTGCTAAATATATTTTTTAAAATATGACACCAGATGTTTTAGTCAAGGATCTATGATGCATAAGGATCATTCTATAGATGTAACCCTTCTTTATATGCCTTCCCTAGTATTGTAAATACATAATCTTTGTGAAATAACAAAACTCAAGGGCAGAAGGGGAGTAGGATTTTGGTTATTTCACTTAATATGTAAGGCCTTACATAGTAAGACACAAAGAAATTGGCATAAGTTTTGGAATGTAAAATTGCTATCCATCTATATTAGTCTGGCCTAGGATCAATGGTTTCAATTTATCTAGAAAACTCCTATCATGAACCATGATGTCACTATGAGGAAGACTTTCTTCCTGAGTATCTGGCTTTTCTAAGCCGTTATAATAGTTACAGCCATATCAATAAGGTTTCAGGTGTGTTCTTTTCTCTCCAACTTAAATTCAAACATCTGCAAAAGGGCAGCCAAAGAGCTTTTCATGTCCACTGACACCTGTCTGGATATTAGACAACCAATAGTAGAATCTACTCAAATCTCTGGATTGGGAATAATTGAGGCCAGTATTCTAGCATTCACTCTTGTATGCATGCATTATTTCAAACGATCAATTGACAACTACATATTTACGGTTTCTGTGCCAGGCACTGTGTTTAGGAATGAGGTAATACCAATAAAACAATTAGAACAGTGCCTACACATTGTAAGCACTTAATAAATGACAATATTATTATTATTAGTGTTGTTGTTGTTGTTGTTGTTTTTATGGTTATACAGATTCAAAGGGGTCATAATGCTTATACTCAAAGATCTATGCTCTAGTGAGGCATTTAGAATAGACTGTGGTGGGGCATCTAGGTGGCTCAGTTGGTTAAGTGTCTGACTTCAGCTCAGGTCATGATCTCATAGTTCGTTCATCAGAGCCCCACCGCGGGCTCTGTCAGCACAGAGCCCACTTCAGATCCTCTGTCTCTCTCTCTCTCTCTGCCCCTCCCCATTCACACTCTCCCTATCTCTCTAAATAAATAAATAAATAAATAAATAAACAAACATTTAAAAATTAAATAAATAAAAAAATAAAATAGACTGTGGTGAGATTATGATGGAAGTATGTAGAATTGCCACAGAAACCATGAGATGGGCCATGGAAGTCCTTCAGGGAAAGTTTCCCCAGAGAGAAAGAGTAGTGGTTAGCTAGAAAAATCAGGAAGGAGGTGTGTCCTTCCCAGGCGGCAGTTAATGTACACAAATCATGATACAGTACATATTTGGTTGATGAATAGTTTAGTATGGTTGGAGCAAAGATTACATGTAGAAATCTGACAGAGATGAGGCCAGAAAGGAAGAGGCAGATTATGACAAGTTGTTAGGTGCTAAACCAAGGAGTTTAGATTCTTTTACGAATGCCACAGAGAGTTACAGTAACTTGTTCTGGGAGTGTTTCACAAGATGAACAAACACTTCTAATGAATTTTAACTCGATAAACAAGCAAAGTCTTGCAATAGGAGTAGTACATGATGCTGAACATCACATGATCACAACTGAGCCAATGATTCTTCTCTCTCTCACTCGCCACAGAATTGTGGGCGATCGTCTCCCGTGATCGGATGCTTGGTCTCAGGCCATGGTGTTTGGCAGAAATCAGTAATTTTTCAGAACATTGGAAGGTGCCCACAACTAGCACTAGTCACTTCAAAGCACCTATGGACAGCTCTTTGGTTTTCCATAAAAGAATAAGCTTAGGAATGCTTTGCTTCGTTCTAGATCAGGCTCTCTGCAGATATAGACACTTTCCTCTGCTGCCTTATTGCCAGTTATATTAAATACAGTATATGATGAGAGTTTATTAATATTGTACTGTAGTCAACATCCATGTGAGTGTATACAATGGCCCCTATGCAGCAAAAGGATCCCATTGAGCCAATAGATAGCAGTGATTCCATTAGTGATAGTGAAAGCCATCCTACACAATAATCCTCCTCTCTCTTGTCTCCCTCACACCAGCCACAAAGGTTTTCAAAGGTTTTTGCAGGTTAATTTGTTTATTTTTCTTTATATTTTATATTTTCTTTATTATTTTGTATTATATCACAGTATCACAATTGTTTTTATATGAATATTTTTGGGATATGGAATGAACTGGTCTGGGTTCTCGTCATCCCAAGCAGATAGGAAAAAAGTTTGGGGTTACACACAACCCACCCCCAGCCTATCATCTATCAAGATCCTCTTAAGCTGATGCACAGATGCTCAAGTTTGCACCCCAGCCTTCTTGGTCCATGATGCCCGAGGCTGTATTCTCATCTACAGAATAAGCAGTATGAGCATAGAATGCCCCTTCTACAGGTAGTTCCAGCACAGAATAGGTTATTGTTTGGAAATAGAGTTTCCTCAAAGTTTCTTTATTTCCCCTGTGTGATTTATCCTCAACAAGATAGAAATATGCTTAAGTAAACACAGGGTAGCTCGAATGGAATTCCCAGAAAACCAATTCCTGGACTCTTTTCTCATTTTTTCAGCTTCTTCTGGGTCTCCCCATGGAATCATTTTCAGGATTACAACAGAAGTTTTAAGGACATAAAATCTATTCTCTAAGTAGTAGTTTATGAGAGTCCATGATTCTAGGAAGTAAGGGTGGATCCCATAAACTACTTTCTGTCAACTTAGACTCCCTGGTCCCCTTGGTCTTTACCATCCCCATCTCCTCTGAGCATACTTACCTGGTAATGGACTTGTGTACATGTTTTGTTTCACCTGGATTGCAAAAACTTTGAGGCAGCATTCTGGTCTCCATAGTCTCTTCCAATAGGACATAATACATTTTAGTTTTTCGTTAAATATGTTTAAAACAAATATATGGAAAACTGAGAATTTGTGTAAAGATCATGTATTCTATGTTTAAAATGTGGGTCATCTATTTATTTTTTTATTCTTTTTTTAGTTTATTTATTTATTTTGAGAGAGAGAGAGAGAGAGCAGGGGAGGGACAGAAAGAGAGGGAGAGAGAATCCCAAGCAGGCTCTGCACCACCAGCACAGAGTCCGACATGATGCTCAAACTCACAAACAATGAGATTGTGACCTGAGCCAAAACCAAGAGGTGAGCATTTAACTGACTGAGCCACCCAGGCACCCCGGGTCATCTATTTAAATAAAAATCTTCAGGAAAGACAAATTCATTACGATGAGGGCAAGCTTCTCACATGAACAAGGTACAAGGAAGCAAGAGAACAAGTATGCTAAATTACAATAGGTAGAAATGATGCTATATGACTGGCTAAGACCTCAAGTAAGGAGATTTATTCCTGAAAATAAATTACTTCTAAACTTCATTCATATCTGGAATTTGATTGTATTTTCCTTCTCTTCTCACTTTATCTCTCTCATTCTCTCTCTCTCTCTCTCTCTCTCTCTCTCTCTCTCTCTTAAGTCTTTCAACCTGACCTGATACTAAAACAAATATCTGGAACAAATCAACAGCCAGAGGTACATGAATTGCCTAGGGTCATGATGAAGCCAAAAAACCTATTCTCTCTTCTCAATAACTGCTGCTCAAAGAAGTGAATAAACATTGCAGCCCTTCACCTAATATCACAACCCAAATATCACAGTATATCAGGCAAGGATTCTATACATTAACAGATGTATCAAGAGCCACTGCTACAGAAAGCTAAAACAAATTATGAGCCACACAAATAAAAAACCAAATCAAACAAGGTCTAAATAATGTTGATAACTATTTTTGAAAGAGAAATAAGACTCCTGTATGGTCCGGGTTTTAGAAGAAAATTAAATACCAGGCCATTTAATAAAATAGTGTGTAGTACAAAACATACTTCAGAACCACATTTATTTTCTCTGAAAAGTGATATGATTGAAAATTAGTGCAGCTATGGAGTGGGAGAATTGTAATTGTCTACATTTAATTTTCCTCTTCTTGCTCAGGAATTCTCACCCCTGCTAATTGTGGAGAGAAGAAGAAATGATGGGGTCCTTACATTTGACAACTAAAGGTATTTTCATTACCAGCTAGGGTCTCATTTCCTGTCCAACTCTTCTGTTTCCCTGTCTTTATCCTTCCGTGAGTGGAAAAGGTGTTTTAATGAAGAGTGTGCCCACTGAACCTGAGTTCTCCCCTACTCTATAATTTATTCTGTCAGTCCTTACACTTTCTCACTATTTATTTGTTTGCTTGTTTATTTGTTTAGAGAGAGAGAGCACACAAGTCAGGGAGAGGGGCAGTGGGAGACACAGAGAGAGAGAGAGAGAGAGAGAGAGAGAGAGGGAAAGAGAATCTTAAGCAGTCTCTACATTCAGTGCAGAGCATGAACAGGACACAACCCCACGACCCTTAGGTTATGACCTGAGCTGAAATCAAGCGTTGGATGCTCAACCGACTGAGCCCCCCAGGTGCCCCTGTTTCTCAACATTTAAAGAGTTCGTTCAGAGTTTAGGAAATCTCTTTCTCTTGTTGGTAAAATTTCCTTTCAAGATGAAAGAGTCAAAAGAAAATTAATTTAGGAAACTGATCAAGATGTGTTAATGTCCTCTTAGTTCTAGGTGGCAACCTTTTTCTCCAGAAGCAGTAAATGGGCAACCAGGCAATGTATTTTATAAGAAATTTTAAAAATACATCAGTCTGATAATGGATAAAGGGGTTGTGGTAAACTGGAAAAGAAAGTACAAATATGAAAGGAGAGGGGGGATAAAAGAAAGCCAAAACAGAAGAAAAATATGATGATTGGAAAGGAAACAGGCAATAAAGGAGCTAGAGAGAAAGCAGCAAAAGTAAGAAGCAATGAAGAAGACAAAGGAAGGCCAGAAAGTGGGTGCCAAGACACTCATATTCCCCCACCTACTGAGGAGCTGGAGGGGTCTAGTGCTGTTCTTCCTCCCACCGTCTTCACTGCTCCAGGATGCTCTTTCCTTAAGCAAATCACAGCATGGCTCCTCTGCTGCAAGCTTTCAGTGGCTCCTGTGGCTCATGGAGTAGGGTTAACCCTATGCAGAGCTCCAAAAGCTGTGCCCTAACCATGCCACTCACGTACCATATACAGACGCCATGTGTATGACATGGATGGCACAGATGAATTCTCTCTCCTCTGCTGAGGCACTGAGCCATTCTACGATTTTTTCCCAATGCCCTTCTCCCCCTTTTTCTACCTGAATAATTTCTAATCATCCTTAAAGACACTGCTCAAATGACACATCCTCAAGAATGCCCTCTGCATCTCTCTCCCTCTTCTTATAAGCCCTTATGACAATTCATGAATAATTCTTATAGTTCTAAATCTGCTTGTCTGTCCAACCCACACAACTAGGCTGAAGTCACTTTATTCTCTGTAGCCCCAGAGCATAACTCAGTGACTTACACACATAAGAGTAGGAACCCGATACGTTCTTTTAAATAAGCCGGTTTCAACTGGTTTTCATATTCTTAAAGAGTTGGCTCCTTTGCACTATGATACTGATGAAGACAAAAGTAGAGGGTGACATTCACTTTGCTACTGGACCTAATCCTTTTCTTGTTTCACTGTCCCAATTACCTTCATTCTCTGACTCCTGTGTTGTGGTTCTGTCCCACGCCCCATGCAGGCCCAGGGTGGTACACATTAGAGCAGTTACTTTCTTATACCAGACATGACATGCATATCTAGTGATCCATGCTTAGCTTTAACTCCTTAGAAAACAAATACTCTCTGGCTCGTCTATACAAATTGCATCTTTCATTTCTAATCAGGGAACCACAACCTTTTTTTTTTTTCTTGTGCCTTCAAACTGTTCCCATGGTCTACATACTTCCATCACTACAAACTCCCTTTACATAGAGTGATTCTCAACCAGGGGCTTGCACATTCCTGAGAAAGTGTTTCAGAATCCCAGAGGGGCAGCGTGAGGTATATATACTTTGAAAATGCCACCTTGGGAGTATAGCCTATGCAATTTAAAATCACTGGCCAATAGGATGACCACAAGACTGCAGGCATTCAAAACTAGGTATATTCCCCCACCTTCAATTCAAAACTAGGCCTATAGGCAAGGCTGGATCTGAAGCTAACACTTCCCAAAAGCTGTTTGTACCCTGACACAATTAAACTCACCTCCACACACACCCTCCTGGGAGTTCCCTTCTCTCTGCACTAGAACTAAACTATCCTCCTTCTTCCTCTGTGCTCCCTGTGGGTCTGTGTAAGTTTGCTAAGTGACTTTCCAAAATCCATCAAACTCCTTATCATCCTGGGGCCACTTTAGGATTGTGTTAGAGAAAGGTTGCTAGCAACCAAGGCAAATTCACCTATTTCTCCAGAATCAGACTCAGGTAATTTTTAGGCACATTAACATTTGAGAACCACAATTCTATTCCTTTCTTCTTTTTTCTTTTGCTGTTTTTATTATATATGGATAGCTTTGCATTTGTATCAGTAGTAAACTCTTTCAAAGTATGGTGATATTTCAATTAATGCTTGAGGTTAGAGTTCTCTGCATTTGAGCAGAGCTGAAAGGCTAATTTATAGGTGTCTTGTCAATCTAAAGAAGGTGTTTCCTATATGAATTCTGAGATATGCACCCTGAGATTTTATGGCTGAATTAATTATTTTAGGAAAGATCAAATGAAATAAAAATAGGAAGGAGGAGATAGTTGATTACATGTATATTTTAAATCATTTTGACTTTGTAGCTAGAAAGTATTGTGCTCTCTAGCAAGTAAAGTTTATTTATTTGAGATCAATATATTTTTAATTTTGTATAGCCTGACATTTTTTTCTAACTAGCTAAATGAGAAACATTCTCTAGGAATGAGCCACAAGACAATAAGTCCCATGAATACACAGAATGCTACCTTTTTTTCTCTCTTTTTTCCCTCCCTCCCTCTTTTCCTACTTTCCTTTTCCTTCCCTTATCTTTTTTGAGGCTCTGCTAATTTTGATACATTTTATCAAACAGTACAGAAAACATTAGTTAACTGAAAGATCAGTGCTATGCATGCAACCAGAAATAGGAGAACATATTTTTAGTTTCCATTTGCCCACATTGTACTTTATCTCAGCCTTGTGCTTCCAGAAAGAAATTCTCTTTTGTGTTCCACAAAATGGCTAACCACAATGGACCACCTGCTACTTCACATTCCAAAATAGTATCCACCTCCATCTTTCTTCGATGACTTAGATAGCACCCATCGCCATCCTTCTCATGATTCCCACAAGGTTCTCAGATGACTCCCTTCTCTATCTGCTTCTCCTAAGCCCCAGATCCCCTTACTTTTTCTCCACATGTTCTCCACTAACGAACAAACATTCACATTATGGTTATTACAAAACCCTGAATAAAATCATTTCTTTAAAAAGAAAAAGAAAGAGAAAGAGAAAGATATTAGCACCCAGGAGAAAAGTGGTAAGTTGAAAAATAAAAACTTATCTAAACTGGCTTCCTTCCAAAGGTACTACTTTTTCAGAAAACAGAGAATCCAAAGTCCTTCGGTTTTTCTGGCTGTTATATGATTGAAAGAGAAAGGGTTATAGTGCCAGGAGACTCTACTGTCAAAGAGCAAACCAGTATAAATGCTGGCAGTTCAAGAGGTACAAAGTCTCTGTGAATAAGACTATTACCCTAAAACTACCCTAAAACTTCAACCTTCCTGTGCCTACAAATGTATCCTACAGTTGCAACAACAAGGAGGAAAGATCATATCCCTAGCTAAACATAGTCCTAGAATAATTTCTGGGCTTAATATTACTTGGATAAGTTTCTTCAACTTTTCAAAATCTATGTTCATTTTCTATCTCCTATCATCAAAAGCTTTCATAGTCCCTAACTTCAGGTCAAAATAGTTGTCTTATCAATATGAAATAATGCCTTGCAAAAAAGTTATTCTATTGTCTCAGGACCCTTATGTGTGAGTCACACTTCAAAAATATCTAAGACATTTTACTTAAAAAAAAAAACTGTTGGATAGTACTCAATCATTAAAAAGGAGGAGGTGAAAAGAACATTTTAGAGTCCTACATTGTATCAAAGAAATATTTCTCAATCTCTTTAGGATGGATGAAGGCAATTTTCAAAACAGGACAAACATTCTCCAATAGTGTGCCCACTGCTAGCAGGTTTCCTACTCTGACTTCGATGAAGTCACCTGCTTTCTGATCTGGGAGTTATTCCAGATGAATCTGGAGTTCTCTCCAACTAGGATTGCCAGATAAATTACAGGACATCAGTTAAATTTAAATTTCCAATAAACAGCAAGTATTTATTTAGTGTAAGTATATACTATGAAACATATGGAACATTTTTATATTTTCAAATATAAGGATGTGGAGAAAAGGGAACCCTTGTGCACTGTTGGTGGGAATGTAAACTTGTGTAGCCACTATGCAAAAACAGTATGGAGGTCCCTTGAATTTTTTTTAAGAAATTAAAAATAGAACTATTATATGATCCAGCAATTCTACTTCTGGGTATTTATCCTAAGGAAACAAAAATCTAACTTGAAAAGATAGCACCTCCATGTTTACTGCAGCATTATTTACAATAGCCAAGATATGGAAACAACATAAGTGTCCACTGACAGATGAATGGATAAAGAAAATGTATATATACAATTGAATATTATTCATCTATTAAAAAATAAGGAAATCTTGCCATTTGCAATGACATAGATTCTCCTTGAGGACATTATGCTAAATAAAATAAGACAGATAAAGACAAATACCATATAATCTCATTTATACGTGGAATCAAAAAAAAAATCAAACACAGATATAAAGAACAGACTGATGGTTGTTTGCGGGAGGTAGGCAAAATGGGCAAAGGTCAAAAGGTACAAACTTCTGGTTATAAAATAAATAAAGAAAAAAATTCTCTTGCTTATCTGAAATTCACATTTAACTGACTGTCTTTTGTTTTTATTTGTTAAATCTAGCAACCTTACTCTAGACAGTCTGAGGATTTTAGACCAGCCAAACCATAGTTCGACATTTAGATAAAGTGACAAAATTCACCCCACCCCTATTATCTTTCAGATACATATGACTTATTCTCTGGATACTAATCAAGATTTGGACTTCCCTATGGTAAGTATTGCTCACCATTGCTCATCCCAGGGATAGCTACTGCCTCAGTTGGTCTTTAAAGTTGACTGCACACCCCTGGACTCTATTTTTAATTGTATGTCAGTTGAGGGGAATTCTAGGATAGGTTCTGCTGCAGAGACATGAGAGTTCATGATTCCTTCTTTCAGGAACTAAGATTACATCAAAAAACAAAACAAAACAAAAAAACCTCAAAACTTTCCCAAGCAAATCTTTTGCTTCTAAATACCTCTCCTATTACTTCAGAATCCTCTGAATGATGGTCTTCTCCCCAGAGCTTGTATGTTATGCAGAGAGAGAGAGAGAGACAGAGACAGAGAGAGAGAGAGAGAGAAGGAGAGGGAAAAGGAGAGTGAGTTTAGGGAAAGGAACGAACTTGGCTGTGATTCTTCTCCTTTTGCCGAGAGGTGTAGTGAGCACAGAATACCTGCCTGACCGGTATCTGTTCCTCCGGCACAAAGAAAGAGACTCCCTGTCTCTCTCCTGGAGCTACAGGTGCCAAATAGAATGTTGATACAGAGAAGCACAAAAAGAGAGGGCCAGAATCCAGTATCAGGACAAAAAAGGTCAGAGAATAGAGGAGAGATGAAAGCAGGAAATGATATGTTCAACCATAATCATCTGTGGTCTTGGATGATTATATCCAGTAGAAACTTCTTTGCAGGTGTCTTTGTATTCTCTCAACACGCTGGTGAAAGGTAGAAACAACTGATGACTCAAAAACAGAGCAGAAAGGGGTCTAGATGACACGATCCACAATGTTACCCAGCTGTTTGCTTTGTCATAGCCTGGCCCCCATTTTAATAATACAGGAGAGGGGCTTATGTCTGTCTTCAGAAGCGATGTCACCAGGAGCTTCCTCTTGTATTTGAGAATGAGCTTAAACTCCTTCCTAGATTATCAATTCCCTAACCATTCCCCTAAAATAACTCTTTTTTCCTAAATCTTATAACCTTCCTGTTAGTCTTCTCTGATATCTTTAATTTCAACATTTACTAGAAGCTGTTTCAGATAAGGGGAAGATGCTGTTGTGAAGAGAGTACTGAGCTGATAATCAGAGACCTGACTCCTAGTGTGGGGGTCTGGAATTCCCAGTACATGGCCTCTGCCTTGCCACTGATTTGCTGTATTACCTGCGATCACTTAACCCCTTTCGATTTCAGTTTCTCATGTATAAAACAGGAATACAACACTGCTACTACTAATGCAAAACAAAAATAACACTAACCATAACATATATACCATCAATAATACCAATGATAAAAAAAAGTAACAGTCTTGCCTGCACCTAGCAAGTAAGAAATCCTGGAACTGAAGATAAATATTCTCTAGTAAATATTAAGGACAATGGTCAAAGCCCAAGGTTTTCTTCTCTCCTAAAAATACAGACCCAAAGCCCTTCAAGGAACAGCTCGGGAACCTCCACCCTCAAGAGGGCAACTGAGTGGAACATCTGAAGCTGCCTTATTGGAAAGACTCCATTTGCCCCTTATATGGTGATTGTTGGTGGAATTTGAGCTGCCACATGTCCCTTAGGACTTTATTAAAAACAACGTTCCAGTTATCTAAATTTTATTTTAGCATTTTTTAACATTATATTTTATTTTAGAGAGAGAGTATGGGTGAGCTGGAGAGGAGAGAGAATCTCAAGCAGGCTCTGAAGTCAGCACCGAGGCCAATGTGGGGCTTCATCCCATGACCCTGGAGATCATGACCTGAACTGAAATCAAGAGTCAGATGCTCAACAGACTGAGCCACCCAAGCACCCCAATTTTATTTTAGCCTTTAAAAAAACTTACAGTTGCTTCTAAGTCTGTCAGCATTTAACTTTTTCCTTACATATCCTCTGTTTCTTTCCCCTAATTTTTCCCCCTAACTTAATAGTTTAACATGTCTTTTACTTAAATAATACTTTTGTTCAAAAGACATTTAAAAAAATTTTTTTAACGTTTATTCATTTTTGGGAGGAGCAGAGAGAGACGGAGACACAGTATCTGAAGCAGGCTCCAGGTTCTGAGCTGACAGCACAGAGCCTGACGTGGGGCTTGAACTCACAGATGGCGAGATCATGACCTGAGCCGATGTCGGATGCTTAACCGACTGAGCCACCCAGGCCCCCCAATAATACTTTTGTTCATAATTTAACACCTTAGCTCTATCAATTATTCATTTTATTGTTAATATTGTTCTTTTAATTTCCCATGAATTCCATTGTTTATTTAAACTGAAATAAAACAGTTTATTAAACTGAAACTGTTTATTTAAGCTAAAATAAAAGCCGTCCAGCTTTCATTTATTTTTACTTTTATTTCTTTGTATTTTCTTCCCTCTTTTACTTTTAATCTCCAAACCTTCCCCACCCCCAGTGCAATTATTTTTTTATTTTACGTTGTTTTCACTCACCTGCCTCTTTAAAAGACTGGTGAGATTATGTGACTGGAATAAAAGGACAACTATACACAGAATTCAAGGCTTAGGTGAAGAGGCTGGATTTCTTTTTTCTAGTTAAACCAACAGTGATTATTTTTATATCTTTACCATTCCTTCCAGAGTTCAACTTCTGACTTTAAAACTTTCAAGCTAAGTAAACTAGTAGACCCATAGGTGAAGTCTCCAGGATAACAAATCTTCCCCCAGTGGCAATGCAGCTGACCAGTTGGAATGGTATTGTCTTCTCATATTATGTTTATCGGGGAATCCTTGGGAAAATCTCTGTCCAGGGACTTAATCTTCAAGCTCCTGACATGCAATGATTTTTCCTTTCTAAGGAAACACAGATTGTAACCAGTTTTTCAACTGAAGTCACTGTGTCCATCCCAGTAAAATATCTACACCAAGGGAGAATAAATAACATGTGAAAATCCCCAGCTTAAATATAAGTCTCTGTAATCTACTGAGAAAGGATGTGGCCCTTTTGTTTGAGGTCAAATGAGACTTTTCCTGAGAGTAGGACTTGAAGGAGACATTTTATTTTTAATACACCAAGTGGAGTAGACCAAAATCAAGTTACCCTCTTTGCTTCCTGAATGGTGGCCCCAAATTTCCCTGCTGGGGTGTGGCAATACACTGAAAGCACTACTCTGTCTTCATCCATCCTTACTTATGGCTGAGCCAGGCCAGGCAGACAGGGCGGTTCCCATCAACATTGAGCACATGGCTGGTGTACCTAATATTACAAAAGCATTGCATACAACTCAGAGTAACAGTGTATGTAAACCTTTTGTCTTTTTCACTGTGGGTCTGAAAATTGTTTTTCTACATATGATTAAAGTATCCTAAATATTATCTAGCCTGAAGAAAATTCCTTAATTTTAAAAATCCTAAGTGGATTTTCATTCCTTTGTGAGAATATATCTACCTCATCACTATATATTCTACCTATAAGCCCCACCACACTGATGGAATAAAGAATGCAGGAGGGCAGAAGTTCTCACTGAAGCAGAAAGGTTCAATTTTACAATGTTTAATCTTAAAAACAACCAAAAGATCATGATCCTTCCAATAGTACCCATTAAAATGAGCTACATTAAGAATCCACAGTCGAGATAATAGATTGTTTTATATCATCCTGCCTCCAGAATAGTTTTAAAAATGATTAACTTCTCTTAGTATATAGACCTCAACCCCCTTTCTTTATCATAAGAGATAAGAAAATTTTGACAAGGCCTGAAATTATCATCAAGAAGACTTTTAGAACTGAGAAAAATAGATTTAAAGGACTCAGAACCCTAACCTAATAATCCAGGCCCGTCTAGAACTCGATTAACTAAAAGAATGGGGCACCTCAATAATTCATGATTAGAAACTCAACTTGCCATGGAAGAAGGTTTCCCTCCATCCATGGTGAACAGGCCCGTCCTATAACCACTCACTCACCTACTGTTGTGGGTTGAATTGTACCCACACAAAAGATATGCTGAAGCTCTAACTCCCAGTACTTTTGAACTTAATATTACTTGGAAATAGAGTCTTTGTGGATGTAATCAAGTTAAAATGAAGTCATTATCAATATTATAGATGTCTTTTTAAGAAGAGAAGAGACTCAGACATACTGGGGAGAAGCCCAGGTAGGACAGGGGCAGAGATCGTACTGATTGGTATGCAAGCCAAGGAACACCAAGGTTTGATGCCACCATCAGAGGCCAAGAAGAGAAAAGGAAGGACTCTACCCAGAGTCTTAGAGATCCACTGCCCTGATAACACCTTGATTTGGATTTCTGGCCTCCAGAACTGTGAAAGAATATATTTCTATTGTTTAAGGCTAAATAGTTTGTGACACTGTTTTACAGTAGCCCTAGAAAATTGATACACCTGCCTAAAATAAAAAAAAATAACTTGAAGGGTGGGTTCAAATACTTTTTTTAATATTTATTTATTTTTGAGAGAGAGAGAGAGAATGAGAGTGCAAGCTGGGAGGAGCAGAGAGGGAGACAGAATCTGAAGCAGGATCCAGCCTCTGAGCTGTCAGCACAGAGCCGAGGTAGGGTTCAAACCCACGAACCATGAGACCATGACCCAAGCCAAGCTTGGATGCCCAACTGACTGAGCCATCCAGGTGCCTCTGGGGTCAAATTCTTAACAAATGAGTTGATTATGTACATAGGTTAGACCTTTAGTAATATAATATTATCACCCACTAAAGCTCCCATTCACTGTGTCCTGAGGTCCAACCATCCATAGAACTGGCTCATCTTTTCTGCTACCATTGTCTGAATGCTTGTAATCTGACAGTCACCATGCTAAACTGTTTACATCTGTTGTTTCTCTTAGCCTTTATATTAATGGGTTCTAATATATACATTTTCCTTATTTTGCAAGTAAAAATAAAAGAGTTGGAGAGGTTAAACAAGGAACTTGCCCAGGTCAAAGCTGGTAAGGAGGGAACTGTGATTTAAACCAGGTCTGTTTGATATTCATTTCCAGGCTCTTAACCATAATACTTATTGATTTTACTTCACACTCCGTCCAACAATATTTAACCTCTTCAAATATTCTTTTCTCTTCATGGCACAGAACACTGTTTCTAAATTGAGCATAGGAAAGAGATCAGAATAATCTTGTGGAGTACTGTTTCAAAACTTGTAACCACCTTAAAAATACTAGCACACAGTTTCAAATATTTTTATTCCTGCTCTTGCTCTCTATTTCTCCCTCCGTCTCTCCCTTTCTCTTTCCCTCTCTCTCCTTCTCTCTTTCTCTCTCTCCCTTCCCCCCCCCCTTCTCCTACTCTCTCCCTCTCTTACATTCCACATAACCCCACAGCCACTTCTCTTTCCCAGGCTAAATACCATCACTCTTCTTTCAAGTGTCCATTTAAATGTCATTTATTCAGTGATCTTTCCCTGATTCCTCAGTCTATTTGGGACCTGTAAAAATACAGCCTCACAGAAAACTGTATTTCTCCTTCATGTCACTTACCACAATAAAACTGAAACAATTCTAGCAGGATACACCTGCTAACTTGTTTAAGGACCAGTTAGCATGGCCCACATAAAACTCAGGGTAATTGACTCTTATACTAAGTTCTATTGCTACAAGATTAGGAAAATACAGGCTGCATTATCCTGGGAGAGCTGAGCATGATCAATAAGGAGTGTATTTATGCAAAAGTGTGTTCTTAGTCCTCTGTCATCATATCAAACATTTATAAAAATGAAATGGCTCAGTTGAAATGTCCTGGTCATATCTAGACTAGATAATGTGCACAACTGCTCTTGTCTTAGGTATAGAAGCCTTTACTTGAGGGGAGGCAACTGATTCCAGATCTGATGTGATCCTCCCTCACTCAGTCTTATCAATAGCAAGTGGGTTTCTGCAAGCTCATATCTCTGCAATTGGAGATTCCTGCCATTCTCTCTGCTGTGTGTCTGCCTGTGCTGTTTTCCTCCTGAATTTTGTAGACAGAAAATTTTTATTTAATCCCCCAGGTGATGTTTTCTCTGTAAAAGTAAATTACTGCTTTCTGCAGGACCTCGTAAGCATGAGATATTTCTCTCCATAATTACGATTGCTCTTTCAGAGTAAAAAAGGATGAAATGTTAAATATAGGTCCAAATCTTCTAACTTTTCTCAGGCACTCTAAAATTTTTGACAGTAACCAAGCATGGATGATAGAAAACAAATTCCTTCTCTAAGGAATAGGCTTTATCTGTATAAAATAATGCTGACAGAGGAAAATGTAGGCTGATACTGTTACTCTAAGTAAATGACAAGGAAAATCTCTCATTTCACTCCCACATCGTCAATTAGTTGTATGCCTTAGGTTTTTGTGTTGTTTTTTAAATGCTTATTTATTTATTTTGAGAGAGAGAGAGAGAGCACAGAGGGAGAGGGGCAGAGAGAGAATTTCAAGCAGACTCTACGTGGAGCCACCCAGGTGCCCCCAGTATGCCTTAGTTTTATATCTCTTCTGGCAAGGAGCACAGAGATTGTTTAGGTAGGTGCCAGGCTTAAATTAACAGCCCCCTTTTCTCCAACTCTTAGATGCTTCCAACATTTTATATAGGTTTTTTTTTTTTCCTCTCAGAGATCTAAATGCTAGGTTTGGCAAAGATACTGCCAAAGGTTCATCTCACAGATTTCAGGTTGTGGCCCACAGGCTGCATTCACTCTATAGGCATATTTAATTTGGGCTGCAATTTTTTTTTAATGTTTAAATTGGTCAGGATTTGCTTCATGACAAACAACTCCGAATCTTAATGGCTTACAATCACAAACCTTTACTTGTTACTCATAGGCTTGCCCACCGTCTGGGGCTCTACTGGGCTCAGGAGGAATCCATAAGCATCTTCTGGGATTGACTGAGCTTGGTTGCTAAATGTAGGTAAAGTTCCAGTCTGTTCCATGTGTCTCTTCTCTGCAGTCTAGGACTGCAGAAGGAGCCTTTCTCAAGGGAAATACAGGAGTGAAAGTGGGTGGGAAATTAAAGGTAAGTAAACTACAGCTTACTTTTTCCCAGATTTCACTGGGCAATCCAAATCACATAACCAAATCCAAAACCAATGAGGTAAGTGATATATATTCTATCTGTTCTATTGGAAAGCCCTGAAGAGTTACACAGTAAAAGCTGTGGATATGTCATTCTACTCTCAGGAAGGGATGAAGAGTTGGGAACAATGATGGTGGGGTGATGGGGGGGATTCGGGGCCAATGGCCAAGAAAGAATTCTTGAAAACACCTTTGGTGCAAAAAGGTGATTTTATTAAAGCACGGGGCAGAAAGAGCTACACTGGGGTTGTGAAGAGTGACTGATTATATACGTTCAAGTTGGCAGGGGGTCAGCGACAGCATAAGTCTCTAAGGAATTTTGGAAGCAAGGTTTCCAGGACCTTGGGGGGCTAGCTGCTGTTGGGAAAACATCATTTATTACTGTTTAGTAAAACTTCAGTCATGAGACCCTACCGATATATATCAGGGGCCATATGCTTGGAGTATAATTGCCAACATATACTTGGGGGTTAAAGGTAAAGGAGGTTTGCAAAGGAATTTTTAAGTGTTTAAGGAGACTCACAGGATCTTGGGGAGTCAGGATAAAGTTAAGCCAAGATCCCCTTTTGCCCCTAGCAAAGTGCTATCATTGAGGCAGCTGAGCTCCTAGAGGGATGTCACTCTGCCTGTTTCAAGGACTTATCAATGGGCTGCAGTAAGGGAATTTAATTTTTCATTTGCCTTTGTTTCCCACATGACTGTGGCAAACACTTAAAACTCCTTACATCTTAATGAGGGTGATATTAGGGCTCCAGGAAACAGAGTCTATAGCTTTCTGGAGATTAGGCTATAAATATGATTGTCTTTTTCTTGCAGTTTACTAAGTTACCCATAAACTGAAGGAAACTCTTGTCCTGCATGACTGTGATCTTTATCAACCATTTGCTTTCTTTCCTTTCTCCTGGTCTTGGGCAGCTAGGAATGTCCAAGAAATATCATACATATGCCACCTGAGGGGTGGGCATGCTGTTAGCCTGTACTTTGCCCCCAGCTTGCCTTATGCTCCCTCACCAACCCAACCTAACACAACTGTCAACATTAAAAAATTGGGGTGATGTCCACAAAACATATGAATTTCCAGCTTTTCTTGAAAAATAACAAGATGTAGTAATAGAAGCCCAGAGCTCAAAATATAATTTATGCTGTTTTCACAAAGGGACCTATAGAAATAGGATTCCCCATGAAGACAAAGCAGCTCTTGTTTCGCTAAATCAAGCTCTATGAATCAATAATCATCCACACTAGCAGTCATTCTTACTGTAAGGAAAAGCCCACTGTGTCGGGGCTTCAAATGTCTGGGTTCAAATTCTGGCTCACGGTTTACTACCTGTGTAACCTTGGGCAAGTCACTTCATCTTTCTGAATTTCCATTTCTTCATCTCACAGGGTTTTAGTGAAGACTAATTGAGATATTACATATAAAAGTTATTCTGTAATCGAAACATGCTACACAGATGTTGGTTGTCATTATTAGCAGGGCTCACCTAGTGAAACTCAAATTACTATTTAAGGAAATGACCAATTTGCATAGCCACCTGGATTTTAACTGTCAACGACTTTGACTGGGATTCAAATGCTTTAACAGCGGGGTTATTTCATTCACTGCAGATCCAGCTGGTGTAGCAGTTTGGGATGTGCACTAAAAGATGCTTGGAAATACCTGCTGGTCTTTCAGCTATTGTGCTATAAAACCAGGTAGGGGAATCCTTTTATCATTTCCACAGCTGAATATGCTTTAAACCCCCTAACAGAGCCAAAATTGTCAGACCAAATTCCACTTGTGATGAAATCCAACCAGGTTAACATGCTCTTTCCTTGTTAACCACCTAGGCTTTTCTGGATGAAATCCTGCAGCCCTAAAACAGGCAAAACTTGACTTAACTTCAAGGAAAGTTTTGGATTTCAATGGACCTTTGAAGTCCCTTCAAAAGAGATAAGAACTTCAATGAGAGGTTTGCCTATACAGAGGACCACAGAGGCAGGCCATTTGTAGAAATTCAGTTCATCCAGGAGAAGTTGTCTGGTGAAAATTGGTTCAGAAAGGAGGGGCTAAGTGAGGCGTGTAAGTTCAAACTCAGTAGAATGAAAATGAGACCATTTTAGATGACCAATTTGTTGTTTTGTACTTTTCTTTCTGAGTTTATAAAAGCAAGCTTTCTATTTTTACTGCCATGAAGGCCAGTCAATTTAATAACTGGTTAAATTACAGCCACCATATGCTACACCAAACTCTGGAACTGCTTAGCACATGATAAGTTTTCAATATGTATTTATTTATTTAATTAACACACAAGTATTTTAAAATAAAGATTTCCACAAAGGCTATGAATTCAGACTTTGATCATGAATAAAGACCTTCAATTTATAAAGTGCAATCTTCAACACCAGATAAACTACAGTGGAAATTATTCAAATAGTTTTTATCACATAATATTTTCCAAGTCAAGCTAATAATAATTGCATATCGGGAATCTTTATATCAAAAACATTTCTATCAGGGCATATTATGCTGTAACTAAATCATTTTTACTGTGAAAGTTATTGTTTTCTAAGCTGCAAGAAGTGTCAAATGGTGCCACAGGAAGTTAATTATAGCAAATTTATTTAACCAGAGCTCACTGAAGAAGAGATTCCATCAAATAGCTATTATATATATATATATACATATATATATATATATATATGGAATCTCTTCTTCAGTATATATATGTATATACATATACATATATACATATACATATATACATATATACATATACATATACATATACATATATATGTATAAAAGGACATTTCCTTCTGGAAAATGTGGTTCCTGAATATGTACTGGAATTCTTAGAGTCCTTTCAACTTGAGAGATAGTAACTCTATCAGGTATAAATCCAAGGATCTTCTCTTGCTAAGAAAGTTGTTATTCGTCCAAATCTGCTTGAGATTTTTAGAATGTTTTTCAGCTGGAAGTTGTACTAAGACTCAGTTGTGGTGAAAATAGGAATTCCAAACCATGGTACTCTTGTCCAGAAAAAAATAGCACATTGTATTCTGTGTTGAATTCTAATACTTCTTAGGAATCTAAGGATTTTATTTGGTCCACAGATTAAGATCTTAGAGTAAATATAATAAAAATACTTTAAAAGGTTATGTATCAACAAGGTGTCAGTGTGCATAAGGATGAAGTATTCTAGTCATAATTAAATTTCAAATCTAATTATAATTTGAGGCGTCCTTTTAATTACATTGCAATATTTTCTTTTCCTAGGAAGATGAGTGGTATAGCATCTTTTATCTGTAATTTTCATTTAATTAAAAATGTAAATAAATCAAGCCTCCTTCTTAAAAATATTTACTTTCAACATAAAAAAGATTTATAAAGTTGGGCTTTATCTAGTTAATCATATTTACTTTAGCCATAAACATATGATGTATGAATATATAGGAGCAGAGATCTAAATTTTCCTAAATATTATGAAGCAGAAAAAAAAAGTGTTGCCAGTAATTATCTTTCTCGCCAGTTAGAATTCTTCCATCACTCCTGGCAAAATCCTATTAATCCTTCAAAGCCAAGTTCAAATGTCACCTCCTTTGCGTGAAGCCTTCCCTAACTCCCAAAGCCAAATTCAGGGGTAGACAACTGAGCAACAGCCAGCAACTTAAATCCATAAGGAACACTGAAACAAGCCCTGAGATTTTACTAAATCCCTGGAGAAAGGTCTTTAGCAGAATTCCCCCGAAAGAGGGATGGAGTTAGAAACTTGAGCTACTTGGGAAAAGAGGTAAACTTCACTCCTCCCCCAAGTGGCATATATGAATATCAGGGAACACTAAATTTCCTCCTAAAGACCTAGCTCCTTGGCAAGCTTTGATTCTTCTCTGTGGGATGTGCAAGTTTAAAGCTAAAATAGGATTCTTGTACAATAGAGGATAGGTTGACAATAGAGGATGTATTGACAATAGGATACAATAGAGGAACAGGCTTGAGTGTTTCTCCTCATCCCTAGCCCCAGATAGTGATAGATTTCTTCTCTAAGTTAACGTTAAACAAATATTTGCAAATATCTCCTGACCCTATTTCCTTACACTGCTCCAACATCAGACCATAGAATATAAACTAGGAAAGAAGGGATATGAAGACATAAAGGGGTAAGTCACAGTGAAAAGAAGATAAGATTCATGAATGGCAGAACCTGTGGGTAGGGGAAGAATTTTGGAGTGGAAAATGAGCTGGAAACTTAGAAGGGAGTGATCAGAGAGTGAGAACGTAAATTGATACTAGAGACGTGGCAATTATTAGTAATGATGAAGGTTTGGCTGCAACAACGAAGCTAATGGCTGAGGTAGGGTAGAGAAAAAGGTCATTAGAGCAAAAGAAGCCAAGAGAAGTAAGGAGGCAGACAAACTGTTAAGAATAATGAATTCACTAAAATTATGACAGACAATGCTGAATTCAGTGACAGTAAGCCAGGAAATGAAAAGTTCGAGGAATTAGGGAGAATGGCCCAGGATGCCTTAGATGACAATAGCAGAGAGAAGGTAGTAGGTAGTTTGATGGTTTGATGACTTCAGACTCAAGGCTGTGCTTTACAGTCAGGAAGAAAGGAAAAAAGACCTGGAAGTAGCAATGAGGAGCAAGAAAAACATCTAATCTACCTCCACACAACAATGAGGAGAGGAAACAGGTGTCAGTTGAAAGAGGAAGGAGTGTCCATCTTTAGGAGAGAACCAGTTTTTCCCCTAATGAACTAAAGTGACAGGGATTCAGATGTAAAAGAAATGCTGATAGAAGAGGTTGAGGTAAAAGGGATTTTTGCTGATGGCTGACCAAGAGTTCCAGGAAACAGAGTGGGAGTGTGGTGGCATTGGAGAGAGATGGGCCATGGGGTTGTGAAAGGAGATATATAGAGCTATATGGGCAATAAATAGTAGGGATATGGAATAACCTTGCCATGTTGGGCTTCCTAGGGTACTGAAATAAATAGGGTTGCAGGATGAAATGAGTTTAGTTCTGATGGCCTCAACACTGATGGTGGTGAGGAGGCTGTGATTATGGTGTAGGAGGAGGGGATATGGGTCAGCCAGGAACTCTTGAGCACTAGAACCTTGACCTCACCACTGCCAGTTTGGAGGCCATGACTAGTTGCTCTCAGCCAGAGCATCAGAACCTCAGTGGCACCCTCCTTTAACAACTGAAACATTTAGCAGGGGATTTTACCTGAGAACCTGGGGCTCTTAACTCCTGCTATATTATGACCTATTTTTCTGTTAAAAAAAAAAGGAGGTTCAGTGCTCGCTTCGGCAGCACATATACTAAAAGGAGGTTCATTAAATATTTTTGAGGATAAGAATGATAAAATTCAAGTTGTGTTTTGGAAAACTCCAGTAGCTTTTAGAAGTTTGTCTCAGAGAGCCAATGGGCATTGATGATGGATAGCCTCTAAGATTTCACACTAGAAAGAATATCTTCTGATTGTCTACAATTCAGATGCTGCCCCTGCCTTTTCAAAGAGCCATCAGTGATCATAAAATATTCCTTCCAGTACAAAACCTTAGAGGCTCTGGGTTTTATTTTATTGAGTAACCATAATTTCTTGAAAAGAAGTCACATTAAAACCAACTGGATTAATTTATCTATTAGAACAATCTTTTCTTTTAAGTCTTTGAGGATAGGTAACCATCTCAGCAGGCCTTCCTAGACAATCCTCACTGAAAGTGAGAGAGAGAGAGAGAGAGAGAGAGAGAATGAATTTTATAAATATCCTTCCTACTGATTCTGTTTTTCTAGAGAATCCCGAATAATACATGGACCTTAGGGCTCTCCACTATCTGACTTCTCTGGATATGACAATAGCCACATTACACTGTTGGACATGAAAAAGGAGCTCATTTTGCCCCTGCCTTCTCTATGAATGGGAAAATGTGAGAACAAGAGCATGTTATCGTTGATGCAAAGCCCAGGGAGGTTGTAGTTTTCCAAGGTGTAAAATTGGTTAAAAGTTTGACTAACTTTTAGTTGATCTCACTGTGGTTCTCTTCCATTATGAAATGGAGGAAATAAATGATTTAGAGGTAGGGTTTGTGCTTTGAGTAAAGAGTGCTGAATTAAAGCAAATAAAAGAAGTCTTGAAATCCTATAGCCCAGGAGTAGCCCCAGTCCCTGAGGTTTTCTGTTAGAAGCCAATCTAGAGTAAAAAACTGAAACCTTCCTTCTTTCCTTCTTTCCTTCTTTTATTCAATCAGCAAACTTTTATTAAGCACTGTGCTCCAACCTTCATACAGAGGTTCAGCAGATACAAGAGCATATGAAACAAGCTCCTTTCTTGTAAAAGGCAATAATAGATGATTCATGATTCATCTATGTACAGGAAATAGAAAAGAGACACCTCTAATACACAACTGCTAGGCAATATATATACTAGGCCCACTCACAAATAAAACAGCCCCTGCCCTCAAGAAGTTTATAACCCAGCGGGGAAAACAGTTCAATACATATCCATATGGAAGTATAAAGATCTGTTCTCTGTATGCACTGTAAGATGCAGAGTTGGGGAAAGGTAATAAATATGTGGTTTGGGAACAGAGATGTGTGTATAAAAGTTCAAAAGTCTAAGTGCAAGTTAGAAAGGTGAGAAATTCGGGGCGCCTGGGTGGCTCAGTCGGTTAAGCGGCCGACTTCAGCTCAGGTCATAATCTCGCGGTCCGTGGGTTCGAGCCCCGTGTCGGGCTCTGTGCTGACAGCTCAGAGCCTGGAGCCCGTTTCAGATTCTGTGTCTCCCTCTCTCTGACCCTCCCCCATTCATGCTCTGTCTCTCTCTGTCTCAAAAATAAATAAACATTAAAAAAATTTTTTTTTTTTTAAAAAGAGAGGTGAGAAATTCACTTACGTACTTCAGGAAAGGAAATGCACCCTTCAGCATGCAGAAGTGAACTTGTGAAGGTCCCCGAGAACCTACTGAGGAGTATCATAGAAATAATCATGGGCAAAATTACAGAAAATGTCTTGAAAGTGAAGGCACCTGAAGGTAGGGAAACCAGTTAGGAAGGATTTCTGAGGGTCCCAGAATTTTGGATTTGGGCCAGTGATTTTTTTTTAAGTGTAGGGGTTTGACAAAAGATTAAACTTTATTTAAAAACTCTTTAAAAGAGCTTTGTTATGGGGTGCCTGGGTGGCTCAGTTGGTTGAGCATCCGGCTTCGGGTCGGGTCGGATCCGGCTGGGGTCATGATCTCACTGTTTGTGAGCTCAAGCCCCATGTCGGGCTCTGTGCTGACAGCTCAGAGTCTGGAGCCTGCTTCAGATTCTGTGTCTCCCTCTCTCTGTGCTCCTCCCCCACTCGTGCTCTGTCTCTCTCTTTCTCTCTCAAAAATAAATAAACATTAAAAAAATGTTTAAAGAGCTTTGTTATGCTAAATAGGACATTTTACAAAAGCACTACCATCTAACATTACAATGATCTCATAGCATGAAGGATATTGTGAAAACTTATTTAGTAAAGCAAACATAGGCAAAAGCGCATATGTGATAGCTCAATGAATTTTTACAAACAACCCATTTGTGTATCTAGCATTCAGATTAAGAATATTACCCACAGCCCAGGAAACCCCTTGTGCTCCCTTTCAGTAACTCCAATTCCTCACCAACATCTAAAGATTAATTCTCCTTGTTATGTATAGTAAAAGTTGTTATATCACCAAAAAAAATAGGAAAGTAATAACTACAGATTTTAAAAGTCCATGTCTTTTAGGTGAATAAGTTTGGATTCATGCAAAACTCACCTTTAAAAAACTTTTTTGGCATGGATCTGCATTGGTCTATGAACCCACCTTGAAAAATCAATGGTCTAAGTGAAAGATGATGGGAAACCTGAATTTTGTTAGTTATGGTAGAGACAAAGAGAAAAAAGAGTAATGTAGATGACATGATGAAGATAGCTCTTGATACTTATATATGTGTGTGGAGGAGAAGAGGGATACCAGGCTTCAGGTTTGAGAATAGGTAGTAGTTCTAATAATTAAAAAAGAGGAATAAAGGAAAGGGGTTTAGTAAAGGTAAAATAAGATTTTAATTTAATATAAATTCGAGTTTTGTAAGGAACATTCAGGTATAGCTGCCTGAAAAAGAGATTTGTTTTTAAAAATAAAGGTTGGTATATCTATCATTGAGAAACAATTCTCCATGCTTCTTTCATGTTTCTGTATGTATTGTGAACAAGACACTTACTGCCTTTGTTCCAGATTATATTTTTAAGAATGTATAGAAACATCCTTGAAAAATAAAGAATGTCTCCCTCTGGGGCAAAGTATAGGCATGTTTACTGCCTGTTATAAAAATTCAAGTTTCTTAAATTCAGTGTTCCTCTCATGTAACACAACCCACTAAGTGTGCTGTTGTCATCTGTCTTTCTGTGTATGGACATGTGGGAATTGGAGTTCAGAGAGTGCAAAAATGCTGACACTCTGGCTATTGCCATTGCTGTAAGTAATAAACTATTCATTGTCTCTGATCCAGAGGTCTCATGTCTTCTACCAGCATCCGTAAAACTTTTGCAGGTTAACATGTTAACTAGAAAGTACAGTAAATTCTTAAAATCTTCACGGTTCCTTGACATTCATATTTAAAGTATTGCAACATTTTAATTTATATAAATCATCTTACTTTTTTCAGTTTCAGACCTCACCATATTAAGGTCTTAACAATTAACTGACAGACTAACAATATTTCAGACTCTTAGGATTAATGCATTACTTTTGTCATTTAAAGAAATAATTGTCAGTATTTTGTGGAAGAAAAAATCAAGATACCATTCTACAGGGTTGTTTTAGTATTACAATTATTTGACATCTAACCTTGTTTTGTATATGGGCTCACTAAATTGTGAAGTGAATCTAATTCACTAAAATATGATAAAATGTTAACTAGAATTCAGAATTCCAGGATACACAATGTACCATGAATTAATGGTGTAATAGAAGTCCAAGGAGAGTACATATCAAGCAGAGCCCTGTAATGGTCCACCCCCCAAATATGTCCATAGCCTAATCTCAAGAAACTATGAAAATGTCACCTTCCATTGCAAAAGAGACTTTGCATATGTGATTAAGTTAAGAACCTTGAGATAGGAAGATTATCTTGGATACCTGGGTGGGCCCAATGTAATCACAAGGGTCCTTGTAAGGAAAAAGAGATGGGAGAGTCAGAGTCAGCGCAGGAAATGTGATGATGGAGGCAGAGGTCAGAGAGAAACGAAGAGAGAATGAGAGAGAGATTTATATATGCTACACAACTGACTGAAAATGAAGGACAATGCCATAACCCAACGAATGCAGAAAGCCTCTAGAAGCTAGAAAATTCAAGAAAATGGATCCTCCCCTACTGCCTCCATCTAGAAGGGATGCAGGCCTGTTGACACCTTGATTTTGTGACTTCTGACCTCCATAAATGTAAAAAGATAAATTTGTGTTGTTTTATGCCACTACATTTGTGATAGTTTGTCACAGTACTAATATAGAAAACTTCTTTGGTAGTCAGTGATATCAAATGCAGGCAAACTGAGGGCTTAAGGGCATAGCTTAGAGTTGACCATAGCTACTCTAATTGTTAGAGTTTGGCCAGTGCTGAACTGTTAATATATAAGCATTTTCAGCACTGGCTGCAGGGCATTATTGAGCTACCTGTTCAGGCAATGCCCAAACTGCAATTCCTCCCATTTATGCTGTGCTGGAAGTGCCCTCCCTGGAAATCACTGTTCCTGTGGACCATCAGGCACCACCAACATCTCAGAAGTGTCCTCTAGCAAGACCATCCTGTTGCGCTCTTCCCTTTTTCTCCTTGAAATGGTCAACACTCCTTATATAGTTTCTGCCTCTTCTTAGTTTCAAAGTGTGGAACTCATTCAGTATTTGACATTCCTAGTGGAGTCCAGAAGGTTAACCCAGTTTAGTGTAACGATGACCACTTATTATATGCCAGACACCAAGCTAGGCATGAGAAAATAAAAGACAAAAGCATGTTCTTTGCCGTTAAGGAACTGGCAATTGAATGTATTTCAGCTCTTTATGGATTATGCATCCTCTCTTCCATACCTGGGAGGGCAGGATAACCACAGCTCCTCTCCCCACACCCCTGCATATGGACAATTCACTCTTCCTTACAGTTGTGTGGATGGTGAGCTGCTTCAGCTTTCTTCACCTGTGTGTATTCCGTGACTCAACCCATAAGACCAACCTCTGTGAACATTCTTTTATTATAAGCGTTTCTCTGGGGGAGGCAGGAAGTGTGAAAACATATTTTTCACAATGCCTTAATCAGATTTCATTTTCCCCTAGACTTCTGGATCCAGTGAAGCAAACAGGAGTTCTCCGTTTTTCCAAGGGAGCCAGCCACACAACGGCCAGTCACAGCAACACAAGAAGTCGTCACCAACCCCCCTGCCCCAGCATTTTGTTTAACCACTGAGTCAAAATATATATACCACCATTGTCTTTCCTCCTAGAAATCAACATTGCTAAATATTTTTCAGTGACGAACCTCAGAACTTGCAAGTATATTAAAAGCAAAACCAAGTACCCCACCAAACAAAAAAAGCACATTTCTCACCAAACAGGCCCATACATGGGAGGGGGGGAGGAGCACTTATATTTTTACAAGAATTATTACAGAATAGATTCAAAACCTCTCCAAGACAAATGGAGGGGCATTTTATGCCCTGTTTTGGTTTAATATACTCACATAAGCAGTTACACCTGTGTCTAAGGGTTTTTCTAGGCTTCATCTTTTAAAACCCCTGAAGTATTCTTCCTTCACTTGGCATCTTATTTTTGCACATGAAGAGTTTTGGATGAGAAAGACTGTGATGGAGGTGCTCAGTGGCTGTGTTCTTTTTCTGACTTGGCTTGCATAATTGCTATTCCTCTCAATTCTTGTGAAAACACACATGATTCCATGATCCTGCCCCCTCTCAGCGTAGAGTACCATCCTGCCGGCCTCTCACAGAGGCGCCCAGGACTTTCCTACACTAATTGTCTCCCAGCCAGTTGCTGCCTTTCCTACAGCAGCTCAAGCCAGACTTTGTTGCAGCCTGTGAATATTTTCCACTTCAGTGTGTGATGCCAAAATCATTCCACAAGGCCTGCTCCAAGTTTTCCTGTCAAGATAAGCTTCCAGCCTGATGTATACAGTAGATTAGCATAGAGCATTAAAACTAGACTCACAATCATAAAACCAGCAGCCCAGCTTCCTAAGTTAAACAATGGAATGGATGTACCCTTTAAAACTTAAAGGTAAAACAGATTTTCAGAAAGCGTATCGATTTAGAGGACTTAGTTAAAACTGATTTTTAAAAGTGATTATTATCTCATGTACACAAAAATATAGTAATCTTTCATTACATAAATTACCAAGTAGTAGCATCTACAAATTATCCCTTCATCCAGGAGATCTTATTTATTTCTGATGCTCTTTCACAAACATTTAGAAAATTAGGTATCCACATACCAACATCCTTCTGTCAGTATGCATTGTTTTAGTAATAACCAAATGGAAAAATCATGCTTGGTTAGAACAACCTAGAACAGTAGCCTGGCTTTGACAACAGTAACAAGTGACCATTGTGGCAGGGGATAAATATCCTCCATAACAGTAAACTATAGATTAACAAATGTGTATTGCCTTCCTGTAAACAAATTAGTCATTTCTTTTTTTTAATGTTTTTTTTTTATTTATTTTGAGAGAAAGGGTGGGGGGGAAGGGGCAGAGAGAATGAGAGAGAGGGAAAGAGAGAATTCCAAATAGGCTTCATGCTGTCAATGCAGAGCCCTACTCAGGGCTCAATCCCACAAACCATGAGATCATGTCCTGATCTCAAATCAAAAGTCATATGCTTAACCAACCGAGCCACCCAGGCACCCCCTAAACAAATTATTCATTTCTGAATCCCCAGTGTCTACTACCATACCTGGCAAGGCGTATACTTAGTTAGTTAATGAGTGAATGAGAAAATGAATGAATGAGTGAACACCCCCGTTTTCCCAAAGCTGTTAATTCACCCGCTCACCCTCAAGCATGTTGATTCTTGAAGACATTCCAGGTCCCTGGATCACAAGTTCTCCACATTGACTATTCTTAGAAAATCACTTTAAATATATGTTTAAAAGCCTGTTGAGTTTTCTCTTTGCTTAAGTTCTACTGTTCTGCAGTTTAAAAAAAAAAAATACAAATAAGATATTCCAGAAAACAATCCTGGCAGAATTTGAGGCATTAGAGTCTCCAAGCTCTATAAAAGAAAGCTTTTGAATTGCTACAAAAACTAGGAATGACTTTCTTCTCAACTCCTGTGTCACATCCTTCAGGAAGTTTCTTTGAACCTCTGCCTCTCTTTCCTACTCTCACCCTTGCCTTAAGTGTCCCTTATGAAGGATTCCTGAATTCTTGTGTTCCCTATCACTGTCTTTCAATTGTTTCCCTTAATAGACTATGGACTCAGTGTAGGCAATGCCTGGGAATTTTTCTTGGTACCTTCAGTTCCTGGTGTAGATTTTGGCACTTAGTGAGTGCTCAATTAGTGTTTGAACAAACAAATGAAGGAGTGAAACATGGTATTAAATTTACCTGAGATATTTGTTTATCCAGAGACTGGAAAACATTTGGAATGCCTTAAGAGTAAGAAGGTTACTTTCTTCTATTTGGAGAAAAGATCAAAGGGTTTCAGTCAGAGAAGAGGCCTCCATATGGTTTTTATTGTCATCTTTCTTTTTTCTCCTACTGATTAAAAATAAAAAAAGAGAGAGTCCAAAATAATCTGAGAGACTGGCAGAACTGTGAAAAGACTGTGAAGCCATATTTTTAGGGCCTTCTGGAGATCCTTGTCAACCCAGGCAAAGCTGGCCCAGGGCCTGGGGCCATCCGTTCCTAGATGCACTGGTGGACAGACAGCTTGTCTCTTGAAGGACATGTTTCAGAGGTTCCTCAGAGGCTGATCTGTCACCCTCCTCTCTCTTCAAGCCAGTTCTACCTGCCTGGCATAGAGCAGGGCCCACTGATGTCCTCTGGCTCTGTGGATTTTCTAGGAAAAGTTAGTATTACCACTCTGCTGCCTCATACATTTTACCTGAACTGCCATTTTCCTGTTCTGACCCCTTTTGTCTGCCTCCCTCGTACTTTTACTCTGTATCCCTTGCAGAGATTTGACATATGTCTTAATCTTGAACAGGATCCATCCCTTCCTGGTCCACAGACTTCTTCTACCTGAAGAATCCAGAAGGTGTAATTATTCAAAGCAGAGTAAGTCATCAGACAAAACTCTCTGCACAGGGCAGGTACAGAAGATCACAAAGCCAACAAGCTCTGAATCTAGGATGACAAGCACGGCAAGAGGAAATCTAGAAAGCAGGCAGGGAGACAATGCTGTGGGGAATTTAAAGCTCAAACAAAGAACTAGTGTCACAGAGGGCCAGGGAGCCAAACAAAGAGCATGGGAAACAGCTACAGGGTTATAGAAACAAGCCTTGTTGCTGCATTAATCCTTTGGCTCTGTCACATAAATGTGTAGTTATGATCTACTGATGAAGGAGAAAGAGCCCATGAGTAGGGCTGTTTGTGGTTTTGAATCTGGGCACTCCACACTTGTGTTCTTGTGTTGAACCATTTACCTAACCTTTCTAACCTCTATTTCCTTTGCTGTAAAATGGAGCTAATAGCACTTACACTGGGAAGTTTTTCTGGGCATTAAATGTGATAATATAAGCAAAACATTGGCAGATCCCTGTTCAACAAAAAGCTCTCAATGAATGCCAGTTGTCATTAGTATTACAGTGAAGGAGATAGTTTTTAGCGTGAGTAGCATGGGTCATGCTGATAGAAGCTAAGCTGTTAGGAACCTCTGAATAAAAATGAAAAGAGCCAATAGAATAACATCGGCTGATAGGTAGCAGAAATGGAAGAATATTAAAAGTTTAGTTTTTATTTAGAGTTGTTTTCACAGCTTTATTGAGGCACAATTCACACACAGGGAATTGCATATTTGAAATATACAATGCGATGAGACTTGACATATGCATATACCCACAGAGCCATCACCACGGTCAAGGTAATGAACATATCCATTACCCCCAAAAGTTGCCTCCTGCCCCTTTGTGATCATTCCCCCCCAACTCCTCCGTGCCCCACCCTCCATTATCCTCAGACAATCATGGATCTGCTTTCTGTCACTATAGATGAATATACATTTTTATGGTATTTATATAAATGGAATCACAAAGTATTGGTGGGGGTTCTGGATCTTTGACTCAGTACAATTATTTTGAAATTAATCTATATTGTTGTGTCAATAGTTCACTCCTTTTAATTACTGAGTGGTATTCCATTATATTACATGATTTATTTCTCCATTCATCTGCTTACAGATATTAGAGTTGTTTCCACAAATAAAGCAGCAGTGAACATTAATGTACTAGTTTTTGTATGGAACTCGACTCATTTCCCTTGAGTAAATATCTAGGATTAAAATGGTTAGGTCATATGAAAAGTGTGGGCTTAACTTTTTAAGAAACTGCCAAACTGTTTTCCAAAATGGTTGTGCCATTTACACATTTAATGGTCAAAGACTTGTGTTTTCAATTATTTTATGAGTATGAAGTAGCCTTGGTTTTTGTCTCTATCTGGATCTAAGATTGCTGACTAGGTCCATGGGCCCTACCTGCTGATCTCCCTTGGAAATTTAACCTAATTGCTTTATTCCTATAGGTGAATGAACTTTATAAAATGAGAATCTACAAAATTAAACAAATCAAATGATAAAAGCAAGTTTCATAACAATGATTGGGTAAGGCATTTATCTGTTTAACTTCTAACTGTCTGTTTGAAGATTCAATAGGGGATTCCAGATCAAACAGTCCAGCATGTGCTGAATGAATTACATATCAATGCTCATCTGATCATCGTGTTCCAGCCCATCCCCATAGGTCACTGTCACCCTCTCAGACTGAAGAGTCATGATATAGTGCCAAGTCCAGTGAGCACATCCGTGAAGTCTGCGGACACCGTTCCATATCCTGATTCCCAATGTCACTCCTATCCTTCACCTCTGAGGGGGTGCCCAAAATGCTACTCACGTAACAGGGATGGGGAGGAATTCTCAAATAAGTCTCAAAACACATTCAGAATGCAAGCACAGAGTATTGTTCAAAATAATTGCCATCTCAATTCCAAAAGATTAGAAATCTCTGTTCTAAGAATCTGGTTTAAAGAGAGAAAAAACCCGTATGGTGCCAACTGGATGTTCTCATAATAGAACCATCAATATTACTGCATTTTGGCTGGCAGCTGCTAGCATAATCACACTCCTCTCCTTCCACACACCCCCACACTCAAACCCCAGTTCCCCCCACCCCTCTCTCTCTCTCTCTCTCTCTCTCTCACACACACACACACACACACACACACACACAGGGTGTATAGGAACTCTGGTTTCCTAACTAAAGGACAAAAAAGGAGATTACGGTGGGGGAAAAAGGCCAGGAAAGTTAACGAGAAAAAAATGGAAGGTAAAAGCTTATGAACTGGGTGTAAACAAGCACCTTTGGTTAGAAGAGTAAAGGTCAGAAGCCCTTCAAGAGGGACTTTGTGGAAGCCTAAGTCAGGCTTCTTGAGGTCCAGGGCACAATTGTGTGACACAAAGGCATCAGAATAAACATTGTGGCACCCCAAGGGCAGGCCACTTGGGAAACTTTCACAGGCTGCTCCCAGGTATGGACGTTAGCCTATGTATGTAGCAAGAGAGGGACTTGACCAAGCAATTTTGCTGACAGTGGTTGTGGGCTGTGACAGCAATAGCGCTAACAGTGGTTGAAAGAAAGCAACTAACATTTGTCTGTCTGTGTAAGCTACTGTTTATTAAACTCTGCTGTGTATTAGGTGTCATGCTGGGTATCTTACAAATATTTCACTAAACCTTCAAAATAAACATATTGTCCTGGGTTTCATAGATGAGGAGGTGAAAGCACAAGAAGGTTAAATAACTTGCCTCCTCTGCACAGCTGGTATGTTCTCTGCTTCTAGAACCCATGCTCCCAGGGAAAGCGCATGGGACGGGGAAGGGGGTAGAGGCATGTGGCACTGAAGCCGGCAGGCTGTTGTGAGAGCATGGAAACTTTGGAAGCTCCCAGGATAAGTAGAGGCGACTCTGGAGAAAGAAGGGCCCCCCATTATTCTGCAGATGTGGGCTGTCCAGTAGACATCCGGACACCAGAAAAACTTGCCAGGCATCAATCCCAGCAAGGTCTTAACCACAGAACTGTCTATTGGGGATTAAATTTTACAAAACCATGTTACAATTTTTAAAGATGTTATTTGTAGAGGAAGTTTCGATTCCCTTAGTCATCAGTGTTCCAGAAAGCAGACATGCAAGCATAATGATTTCAGGGTGCCTAGCAGCAAGAAGGAGCACTGGCTGACACTGTTGCTGGAGAGAATGTTCAAGCATGGCTGAGAGCAGACAGCAGCTACCTGAGCAAGTCTGGACTGAAGCTAGGGTAGAAGTCATCAAAAGCTCCTTTCCTGAAAGGAATCTCTCTAACCATAGAAGTCACTATCACCGTGAAAGATTTTAAGGTCTGGGTGGCCACCAAAGAAATCTGCTTCTGACCTGGAAGTTTTTCCAGCTTTAAGTCCCAACTTCAGGCTCAAGGAAGAAGCAAACAGTTACCCTATGCCAAGATTGAGGACTGAGCTCCGACTCCACTCCCCTGTGCTTGTCCTTGCTGCCACTGCTCTCCAATGCTCTCCAGACCCCTTTGTTGCCCAGCAGGTATCGACTCGTTTTGGAAGACTCCATCAAGCACCTCGTTTGAAAAACCTTTCCTAACACTCTCCCTTGAGCCAACTATCCCCCTCCCATGGTTCTCTGGAGCTCCTCTAACAAAAGAGTATATTAATTTGTTTTCACATCTGTCTGTCCACAGTAGAAAGGTTTTTAAGGGCAGGAACCTTATCTCAGTATAGGAAATAATATATATATATACATATGTATATATATATGTATATATATATAGTATATATATGTATATATATATAGTATATATATGTATATATATATGTATATATATATGTATATATATGTATATATATATGTATACATATATATAGTATATATATGTATATCTATGTATGTATGTATATATATATATATATATTTTTTTTTTTTTTTACACTGGAAGGGCAATACTAGGGTGTGGTACAATCTTCAGCAAAGAAAATCAGTCTTGCTAGATATCCTAGGCTCTTCTCTGATTCTCTGTGCCTTCCCTAAGGCCAGAATTGCTCCTCCCTCACTACAGGGTTTAGGAAAACTGCTGATGATATGTGACAGATAGACATTGTCCTCGGTACATCTTCAGCAAGCCTCAGGCCTCAAAGGCACCCAATTGACAGTTCCCGTGATGGATGGGATTGCTAGAAAAGGAGAGGCTGGCCAGAGTGGGCAATGCTCAGGCTGATGCAGAGAGACCAGGGCAAATAGGAAATTTAGGGATGTCAGAACAAAGATTGTCAATGGAATCCCTAGTCCTGTCTAATATGCTGCAAAACAGGCAAGAGCCCTGTTCAGGCATGACTTAAAATTTGAAATATCAAGATAAGACTCTCCTGAAAGTAAAAGTTGGTGTCACAGCAGTGTCATCATCATCACCAAAAGCTTGGGCATTCTTTTGACATGTAGATGTATCCTCAGAGAACAACATTCTTCCTTTCCTTCTTAACAACAGGCTGAGGGAAGGACAAGAGGGGAATTATTTCAGAATATATTTATCCTGGCATTTTTAAATTTTATTCTCTCTGCCTTACTAGAGTCTCATCCATGATAGTAAGAGCTGTATCTTCCTAATCATTCAATTTATAGGTCCATTAGAACATGGACCACTTCTGTGCAGCTTCTAGCTTTTAAGAATATTTAATAAAATGTAAAATACGATAAAAGTAAAACCAATGTTAATTATATGTAAGATTTTTTAAAAACAGGGTATAGGTCTTTCTGAGGCTTAATTATACCTAAAAAAGATTTTGTTGTTAAGGGGGTAGGAAGGGGGGGGTGCAGAGAGGGATGTTAATTTACCATATTGATTCCTCTGAGACATCCCTTGAGCTATAAATTGACATTAATTATTCATAGCCCAGAGAGGTCCTATATTAGGAGAAAATTTTTCCATTAAGACTTAATTCACTAGCTCAACACTTTAAAAAGTTGATGCCTGAGTAATTCAGAGGTAGAAACGAACTCTAACCATGGTGATGTGGGGATGAGTCTGACCTGCCTACCACAATGATAAGAGAAAACAGTACAATGCACTAGGGAGAGAGAAACAGACTAACAAAAATCCCCTTCTTGCCCACATTATTTACAGACAGAATCATTATCATTACCATCATCCAGATAAAAAGATTCTTGGCCGAGTCCCCAATATCATCTTCCTCAATAATAAAGGACTTTGTTCCCTCTCCGTAGACATCTTTTGTGTCCACCCTTCTTGTTTTTATTATTTCCCTACTAGGACAAATATGCTCACAAAAATATTCCTCAATCTGGCTCCTCCATAGGGAATTGACCACAGGTCATGGACCATGGAATGACATACTACATTATCATCCAATCAAACAAAAAATAATAAACAGGAGGAACTAGCTACGAGGTCTTGAAAGCATAGACCTCATAGCCAGCTCTGCCTTTGAAGTTCCACTTTTTTATTCAATACTGATGTGGTGTTGTTCTTAGCCTATGACCTGTGTGCTGTCCCCTGCAGATGGCGGAGATCTGAGGACCATTGTTGTGGAGTGTGTTCATTAGATATGAAAAAAGAGACTGTGAATGAATGAAACAAAATGTCAACTCCCTTCAGATTCTTTAAGAATAAAAGCAAACAAGCCAGATCCTGAATACTGCTAGGTTTTGTGTGTGTCAGGAACTGAATTAATATCATCTATTAAATCTATTTTATCAAATGGGGGAAAAAAACAGGAATGGATGTTCAAATTAAATTTTGTTTATGATGTTTGCCAAATCTAGGTGATACTGTTAGTTTTTTGTTTTTAATAAAATATCATTTATACCATGTGTAGAGTATATACCAAGGCCTCCTCATGTGACTTTGAAAGAAGATGAAATTCCTCAACAGATGGAGGAAGAATGGATGCCATAGACAGAGATAATCCATATGCTAGAGAATGTTGCTAAATAGCTCGTTTCATGGAATGGAAAGGTCAGTTGTTAGGATGAAAATTCAAATTCAGCAGGCCCACTCTGAGTTTGCCTTCCTTCATTTATTCTCTCAAATATTATAGAGTGCTTGCTATCTGCCAACACTGTACTTGGCCCTGCAGATACAGCAAGGAGGAAGAAGAAATCTCTACCCTCAACAAGATGAGAATCCAGTCTGGGTCTAACTGCCTACCACACTCTTGTCACTCTATCTAGCATGTCACAAAGCAAGGAAGAAATCATGCTTCTCAAGGGCTCATGATAAATCCTGAACCTTATTTTTAAGACTTACTGTTCTTCCTTCATCAATTCCTTTCTTCATCCTCCACAGTCCTGGAAGGTAACATCAGCCCTCCATCTAGTGTCCGCTCCCGTCCTTTCAAGAAGTCTCCTTTTTGTGTGCTTAGCTCCCCCACTGTCCCACTCAAAAGAAGAGGTCTAGCTTTTTTGTTCATGCATTTTTGTGAAAAGAATTGGGAGAATGTGTAGGAAGTCACTGGGGGCAGAGAGTAGTCAAGGAAAGAGTGAAAGGGTTAGAACGGAGACAAGTGCCTTACCCCAGAGTTACAGGAGGACCTGGGACACAGATGGAAAGTAAGGGGCTGAGCAAGAGATGCTCTGGGACCTGCTCAGGGTTAGGACTTTGATTCCCCTTAACATTATTCAGGAGATGCAAGTAACAATTAGAGTCACCTTCTAATTCCTTGTAGTTTTTGTCATTTCACCATGCCATGTGAAGGCCAAAGGTTCTCAGGTTGATAGTATCTATTCTCATTTTCCAATTGAAATAACTGAGGCACAGAGAAATGGAAGAATTCAGAGCTATGCAGCTATTGAGGCAAAGGTTTTCGATTAGAACCTGGATCTCCATCTCAAGGCTTTGGACCTTTTTCCACTAAGAGCATAGAGTCTGGAGTCAAACTGCTTACACTCAAATCACAACCCTGCTACTTACTAAACATGTCTAGGTTTCCCTAGTGATAGTTCCTCCCTCAGAGGGTGGCTGTGAGGATAAAGGAGTTGATAGATGAGAAAATTTTACAACAGTCATTACAAGCACTCAGTAAAAGCAGGTAGCAGCAGTAGCTATACTAGTAGTATTAGCAATCATGGTAGAAATAGTGGTAGTAATTGTAGTGGAAATCATTTTGCCGCATCTTATATTTCCCTTTAAAATAAATTACAAACTTGGTACTGTCTCCTTCCACCTGGGAATAACGTATACCGCTTAGACTGCCTAGAGATGCATTACTGTTTCTAAAAACAGTTCATTTACCTTCCAAAATCACAAGTAAACTCCTTAGCCACTGTATCAGAACACAGTTTCAAGTGAACAAGGAAAAGGGTCTTTTTAAAATTCCCTATTGAAAGGACACCTGAGGGGCTCCATGGCTTGGTTATAAGAATGACTTCCTCAACCTACCTTTTTGAATGGTATGACATTCAGAATTCTTGATCTTGACACATGTGAAAAGCAATACATTTTATATTATTTTTCCCCAGAAAAGAGAAAGGGAATTGGCCCCCTTATTTGGAAACCAGGACCTACAGCTGATGAAAATTTCACAGTGACCAAACCCGACAACAGTAAAACAGGTTCATTTTGTTCCATGAAGACAAAGCTGTTGCTCACCCATCTCTTCCCCTACGTGTCCCATGGCTTAAAAAGTTTGAAATTATCTCCTTCTTGCCGTGATTGCCATTCATAGGCCCTCTGGGAGTAGGGCTCAGAGACTATACTGTGCTGGCCAACTTCATATATACTATCTCTTTTAAAGCCCATAATTCTATAACATAGAATTCTCCCCACTGTGAAATTGAGGGAATTGTGGTTCAGAAAGGCTTACGTGCCTTCTCCAAGGTCAGAAGCCATACCTGGGTTCATCTATGGTCACAAGGCTTGAGAGTGGCATTGGGTTTAAACCCTGACCCTCAATTCAGGCCTCTTCCCACTACATCCATTTCCAGGTCTGGAAGCATGAGACAGGGCTGGACTTACACAGAAGTACAAAGATACCATCAGCTTCTAAGCCCTAGCCATGGAGCTACCCCCAAAGGCTCATCTCCTTGCTAGCTTTCGTCAAGTTGATTTTTACTCTAAACGTTAGGCCTAAAACATCCCTCCCTGGTTAAAAACATTTTCCTGCATCCAACCTATTCTTCTACAGCTCTTATAAGTTATTTTATGAACTAATTTGAGTTTTACATGCTCCTCACTCTTCCATCTGGGTAGCATATGTTCATCCGGCTACTGAACATTTATTGAGCAATATCATGTAAAAATATCCTTGCTAGGTATCGACAATGTACAGAAAAAAATGGATAAAGCAAGGTCCCTGTCCTACAGGAGTGTATAATCTGATAAGGAAATAAAGAGGAACAGAAATGATCACAGCAGAAAGCAGCGTATTCACGGAGTGCTGAATACCTTGGGAGCATGACAAATATAAAAGCATGTCCACAGTGACTTTTCGGGGGAGGATGCTTTCCTAACATTTTAAGGCACAGATTCAGGGACACTACAGATCACTTCGAAAGCAGGTCAATAAAAAGTCAATAAAAATCTGCAATTATGCAAAAAAAGGGAGGACACACAGAAAATTTACCGAATATGTGCAAGGCACATTACTGTAGGAGCCGTACTCTTTCCAGAGATAGAGCTTTTACAGGGGAAGAAAAAAGGAAACAAACAACAACAACAACAAAAAGAGCTTGATATTGATCCAGCAACACTGCCATCCAGGAACAGCAGGTCATTTTGTTCCAAAAATCTATAATGCAATCAATTCCTGATTAAGAATTGTTTATTATTCTTCATAGAGATGATTTAGCGTTTCTGCATCCACATAAACCAACTGATTTCCACTTATTTAATTTAAAAAAGAGATGTCAACTCTAGATGTCTAAAGAACAAAGAATGCACAGAGACTAAGCTGAGGTGTTTGAATGGGTGTTAACGCTCTTTTGTTATGAAAGGATTGCTCCAGTGCCTCAATCCCATTTCTTTTTCTAACCTGCCACACCAGAAAAAGTCTACAGAAATGTGAATCTAGTTCCATGACGGTGAAGTACTTTTCGAGGCCAATTAGGGGAAACTGATGAAGGACATTAGATACAACGCACGCATAATCACTGATTTATGGATTTCCTCCTCTACCTGCTAATTCATTCCTGCTGATAGTCAGGGTTCTCCAGGTCTTAACTTTTTTGTCAGATCCCAATTACTCAATGTAAACAAATGAAGAGGAAATATGGGTATTCAATGTGATTCATTTGAACAGAAGGTAGGAAACATTAGTATCGATGTATTCCAGGACTTGCAAGCAAAGCACAACTAAATTTAGCAGCCAGTGATATTGATTTGATTAAAAATGGTTTAAGACTTGTAAATGTCACTGGAACTTAGCAAAATGAATATTATTAAATCCTTCTGGTGATGGGGAAAACTAACAAAGGGATTTGCAGTGGTTTCTGTAATTAATTGCTCTGTCATGATTTATATTAACTTACAGTACAACTCCATTAGCTCAGACCTGTCATCTCTGCTCAAGGAACCACCAAGTAATCACTAGCACATTAAAGAATAAATTAGTTTTTGGCTTGAAGCCTAGTTGTAGAATGTTTCATTTGTGTCTGCTACAGACATATGTACCTAATAAAGTTGGGACGAATGAGTTAAAGTACATATATATCAATGTCAGCAGGTTATATTTTAGAGACAATATGCTCAGCATTGTTCATTAGGGCTAATGAATCATGGTCTTTCAGCTGCATCACCTTGTGTTTAGCAAATGCCTTCAGGTAAGATGAGATGCGAAAGATTCCTTGAAAATAGGTACGTCTCCAGAGAGTTTACCCTCTTAGCAGTCTGTGGCCTGTGGTTGTAATAATAGCTTCATGTGGTTTTTGTTAACACTTCATTACCCTAAAGTTGGATAAATTATCCTCCTGCTTCTGCCCTACGTGCAAACACAGAGCCAAAGCCTTAGCTACTACTACTTACCATAGATTATGGGGATTTGTAAAGTTCTATCAAATCATCTTTGACTTTGATAGTTGGATGATGCCTTAAGCAGTGCTTGATAGAAGACTGTTTTACATTTCAAAGAAAGCTCCAATTGCCTTGAGGGTTTGTAAGCTAAAACTTGAACCACTTCCTTTTCATTTCAGGCTCCGGAAAGCTAAATTGGCACTCTGCTGGCCAGAATGATAACTGACACGGAGAGCAGAACCTGTGGGGCATGTCCTATGGAGGCTGTGCACAGGAAAGCGTGTGGCCCCCAGAGTCCACCAAAATCTGCAAGGCTCCAAGGGCAAAGTCATTTCAGCTCAGAATCTTTGGGCACTACCCAGACGTTCATAATTTGTCCTGGATCATTTCTGCAATTTGAATCATCAGATGTCAGTGACTCCTTCACAGATGCTATGCCCGCAGTGCAAGGAGCTTGCTACACAGGGGCTTCTCCTGCCTGGCTGAATAGAGTGACAAATGTCCAAAACGCAGAAAGATTGCAGCTTAGCCAGCTGGAAAATGCATACACTATTGAAGATAAAATATGAAGAGTGCGAATCAATTTGGGAAATGGGGGGAGACTTATTTTTGCTTTTATAATGTGCTAAGTGATTAGATTTCATATCTGCAATGAGTGGTGCTGATGGCTTTCCATTTAATTGAAGGGAAGCCCAGATACACCCCCCTAAAAATATTCTATTTGTGTCCTGCGTGTTATTATATACCCCTGACTTCCTTGTAAATAACAAAGTAAAAGAAACGTTTTCTCCTGAAACAAAACAAACGTTTTTGTTTTTGTTTTTAAAGTGGTGACAGGGGAGGCAGGAAAGTAAGAATGAGACTTGAAACACTGGGAGAGGAGAATGGGGATGAGTGGGGTAATATTAATGTGAGTAACGGCTCAAGGGGGATATATGTTTTTTGTAAAATAGGAATTATTTTTAAATATTTCTAAACATTGGTTTCAGCTAGCCAATAAATGAAGAAGGGAACACTCATGAAGCTAGGCTTTCTGCGAAGTTTTCCAGTTATTCATGTGATGTCCTTCCTAAAATCAGCCCACGTACAGAAAGGATTTAAAATAACGCCCATGAAATAACCTCAGCTAAACAGTCTTATGTTTATTTTTTGGGAATTTTTATCATGATTTACCTTTGATCCTAACATATCAGCAATTAGATGCAAAAATATGTCCCGAACTATACTTTAATGGTAATAACAGCCAACATTCAACATTTATTCTGTATTGAGAGAAGCATTTCAAAGTAAGAATAAAGTGAAAACGGGAGGCAAAGAAGGAAAAAAAAAATCAATTAGTCAAGCGGATTTGTTTGGCTGATTATTTTTTTTATAAAACTGCCCCCTTATATTCAGAGCTCTCTTATCTTGCGTTGCTCTTAGAGTCAAAACAGTACGTTCAGAGAGAATTCACAGACTCGTGTGCAGATGGAATTAAGAGGCACTACATGTAACACAAAGAGAATCCTTTCCTTAGGCTGTGCTTTGTGATTTCTGCCCTTTTGTTTATGCTTCCCCAAAGGATTTGGAAATATCAAATATAGGTTCTAAATCTATTAGAACAGTAGATTCCCTATGGACAAAAAAAGAACCACATGCAGATCAAACATCTGGATTTTTCTCATCTTTCCTCGATAGGTAACACAGAAGCACCTACATTATCCAAACAGGAAAATACGGGTGCTTCGGAAAACACTGACAGTCCCCTCTTTCATATTCTTTTGTTTGAGTCAACTACCTAATAATCTAGATAGAGAAAATTAAAATTTTTTTCTTGTTTCTCACATCTGTTGGCCAGTTTTTGTGTGCTTGACAACTTCAAACAAATTATACAGCTTTCTCCCTTTTTTCCCTCCACTTTGAGCTCTGGCGGAAGTTTCACATGCAGGGCTGAGCCCCAAGTTCTTCAGTGAAGCAAATGTTTCATTTTCAGCAGAGCCCACATATTCCATTCAGAATCGTTTCTTTCACTTCTAGATGTAAAGAGCAGCTGTGTCTCCCGAGTTGCTAAAGAAGATCCTATGTACAAAGTTAACAAAACACAGCTCAGACAATGGATTTGATCTCTACAGCAGGGAAGCTGTACTTTTCAAATTCAGCTCTTTCTGGCTTCAACAAATTACAGGTCCCTGAAAAGATCTGGTGACCCTTTTTAAGTGTGCTTGTTGAACAAGCTCAGAGGTGACCATATGATTTAGTGCAGCATGTTCACATTTTGCCAAGCACTACGGTCCAGGATAGACCATCTATGGAGTACAGGCTCCCTCAGTTGGTGGCATTTAGGGGATCCATGAACTCTGCAGAAACTGTTTATTCAACTGCTTTCAATTGATGGATGGAACTGTTTACCCCTCCACAAATATAGCTGGATGCTGATGCCAATATATGGGTACCTTTTCCCTTCCCCTGACAAGATACTCTCACTTCCACAAAACGGTGTTCTTTAAATATTTGAGCTTCATTTATTTGATGGGACCGGGGAAAGCATACTTTATTTGTTACCTTAAACAGTCCAATATTTATACACATGGGAGATGAATTCAAGCACTTAGAATATAAGTAATAACTAAGTCATTCCTATGAAAAAGCAACACGTTATGTATTTAGTCTAGTTCAGGTTTTCCACTGACTTCAGATGGTGGGTGCTGTGGGCTCAGAGTTAGTAGTGAGGTCTATACAACTTGCATATCTTGAAAAGGATATTCAACAAAATTATGTCAAAGCTAGAAAAAGTACTTATTAACTTCTACGTGAGTACATGGCAGAAACAGTACTAATTTGCGCTTTTTTTTCCAATTAGGTAATATATGTGGGAACACAAGTTGAAGGGTGCTATGCGTCTGATTTAGTACACTGATTTTTACTGCCTCTTAAATATTGGGCCCCTGGCCAGTTGTGTGGACAACCCAGTCCTTAAATTGTCTTTGTCTTTCTGTCTTCAAACTCAACCAGATTTGCTCATCTTCTGGAGTATTGGACTTTTCCCTACTAGCGGAGGGGATGCATTCCCCCCTGTTGAAGAAATAATTCCTACTGCACATGTATTTCCATATCTTACTCCCAAAGGATATGTGTTTTTAATTCTTTTCTTTTATGAGCCCACAAGAGATTGATTTCTGACTTCTCTGCTCTCCCTTTGCAGTCAAATCAGCCTCTGGAAACTTTATGTAAGAAACCTCTGGGCATGAAATAAAGATTAATTAAAATGATAATTCAATGAAAACTAAATTTAAATATTGTGACAAGCAAACATCCCACCTCTTTAGTCACATTCCTGCATGCTCTGTGATTCCATGTTTGCATGTATGAATGCTGGCGGACATGAGTGCCCTAAAAGTGCCACCTGATCGGCATCAAAAGTGCCTCAGATGGTATAATGCCAGGGAAGATGTATGCTGTCTTTTAGGGTTAAAAAAAAAGAAACCTCTATTCACAAGGATTATTTATGCTCTACACCATGGAAAATTAGCGCCCTTTGTCTAGAGTTAATAGCAATTTGATAACATTAAACTTAGAGAAAGTCACATCAAACAGGATCTGTTTCAAAATACAGATTTGTGGAGGTAGAGCATTTGACTGCAAACTACAGATTTATGAAGGCAGGTAATAAATTTACATACATAATGACAGAAGAAAATCCAGAAGAGATTCTAAAGTGTCTACCTTTAACTAATTTAGCATACAGAAAGCTTGACATCAATCAAAAAGAAAAAGTAAAAAAGTGGAATGTTCTTATTTAAAAAGTATATTAGAATTCTTTCTCTCCTTTGCCATATTAAAAGCCTACATAGTATAAATATAAAGGTCTGCTATTTGGATTCATTTAGACAAGGTGCTAAAAAGAAAAAGAGTTTAAAATTTGTATAGGTCAATGAGCTTCATCAGCTACAATGTCTCAGAAGATGGCCTAGCCCAGCTGACTCAAAATGTGAACTGTTCATCAAATGAGAATGTCAGTAGAAGAATCAGCACTACAATATTTATTCCTACATTTACTGTAAATTGATATATTTTTTAATTCTTTTTATGAGCTCACTACTAGGAGGAGAAAAATACCCTTAACGGACATATACTCTAATAACGATGAGTCCTGTGTTAAACACCAAGGAAAGAAACATACAGGATTTGGTATAACTTGGCATGGACCTTGGAGTCTAGACACCTAAAGCTGTAGTACATGGTTTTGGTCAAGTCACAATCTCCCAAAGCTAAAATAGAGAATATGAACAGCACCTCATGTGTTTGAGATGCACTCGATAAGAAGTAATTATACATATAAATTTGGATTTAAATCTTTCCACTGAAAAAGGGAACACTTACTGTAGATGCTCTCAAGACAAGGCTTCATGCCTGTCTTCCTTTTACCTCCACATACGTAGCTCTCTATATCAACGGGCACCACTGTGATTCTTGCCTGTTTCATTTTGTCTATTTGTGCTTAGGTGAGTAACTTTGTTATGCACAACTTCAAAGATGTAAAACATCAATCACAGGACATGACAGCAGGTATATACCCACCCTGATAATGACTTATCACCTTGAATGAGTCATTTATTATTTGGTATACCTCCTCACATGGGATCACTTTTGGACCCTTGATTTAAAAAATATCTCCCCAATAATTTTCCACAGTGACTAAAGCCACCATAATTATAATCATTAATTTACTCAATAAAAGATTTCTTAGGTAGCTAATGTGTTCTAGAGACTAGAGAGTCAGTAATAAATGATATGGTCATCATTCTTGTGTTCAAGAACTATACAATCTAGTGATAGAGATACACATAGAGACTGCTATTCACTCAACAAAGCAGAATAAACACGGGAGAAGAACAAGACAAATGCTGAATTATAACAGAAAGTTCAGGAAAGATTTCACAGAAAAGGCAACATGGGAGCTAGGCTTTCAATCACAAGTAGAACTTTAAAAGACAGAGAAAGGACTTCCACAAGGAGTACAATGACTTCCACAAAAACTTGGAATATCAGTAACAGCAATTCACTTGCTATGGCTAGAACATAACTTGAATGGATAGATGCCACAGTAAATGAGGCCAAGCATTAAAGTAATAAGGAGTTGGTTGCATTGCTAATGAACTAGGAATTTTCTAAACAGTAGAAGTAATGCAAGATTTTGGAGAGGAGTCATATAAACAAATCAGTATTTTCAAAAGACAACTCTTGAGCATAGCATAGGATTGGAAAGGCAAGAGTTTGGAAGTATAGAGAATATTAGGTGTAAATAGCTAGAAAAAGAGGCTAGCAATGAAGTTAGAAAATATGGCAGCACTGATATAATTAAGAAATCTGGGCAAATGGTTTGCTGTGGGCATGGGAAGGCTGAGGACTGGACTGATGTGGAAATTCCAGCCTGGATGCACCTGTTATCCAGGGTAGCCAGACAGAAGCAAGTTTGAGAAAAGGGAAAATACCAAGGTTGGTTTGGAAGAGTAAGGAAAAGAAGATAGGAGAAAAGGAAAGAAAAAAAAAGAGGAAAGAGAAAAGGGGAGGAGGACAGAAAGAGATGAAAAATAGCCAAAAGAGAAGTTAAACAGAAAAGGAGGCTTGTTTTTCCAAACCAGAATCCACTTTACTTGCAGTGGTTGTTTCAAAAGGCCTAATTATTTTGATGACATATGGAGAGGAAAGAAAACAGTTGATTTTTTTGTAACTTGTCCATTGTATCATGATTTATCAGTGTCTTTCCCGTAGTCTTATTTACCTGTCACTAACCTACTTAAATTTCACATTACTCATTCAAATCCATAATGTAATGGGTCAACTACAAATGCATTCATTCATTTGTATATTTAAGCAAATGTTTATTAAGTGCCTGCTATATGCCAGGTACGGTGGTAAGTGCTGGGCATACAACAGTGAGTATAACAAAAATCTCTGCCCTCACGGAGTCTATCATTCTATCGAAGGGGACTTTGTGTCCTTTGAAAAACATGTGGAAGGGAAATAAAATTGTCAGCTTAAGACCTCATTTCTTATTTTCACATGAAAGGAAGTTAGACTTGTTAATATTTACAGTAGAAGTTCAAGGATATGAGATTTTATGACTGCAGGAAACTTAAATTTGTTTAAGGAGTGTGTCGTTTGTCAATCCTGGTTCTGTCCTCTGTCCTGTGTGATCTCTGTACCACATCTATGAAACTGAGATAGTTTATATTAAAATAACAGTTCATAACTGGTTAGTCATTAGGATCACCTGAAGGAGTCTGAAGCACAAATAGGCACCAGGCCCCACACCGACATCTCTGAGAATGGGTGTTTTTATTTTTAAAGCTCCCCAAGTGATTCTAAAGGGTATCACCATGACTGAGAACCACCATATACCGTGTGTGTGTGTGTGTGTGTGTGTGTGTGTGTGTGTGTGGAGAGAGAGAGAGAGAGAGAGAGAGAGAGAGAGACTCATTTCTTTGAAGGTATATGTCATTTTACATTAGTAAACTGATTGATCCTAGTAGGCAACCTGTGTAATACAAATTGAAGTGCAGAACTGGCACCTCCCCAAGAATTTGAGATAATTGCACAACCAATCAGGGTAATTAGGAATAAAAGTACACCACATAATTACCAACAATAATTTCTTTGCTAACACTTTAAGAAATAGGAAATACAGGGGTGCCTCGATGGCTCAGTTAAGCGTCCGACTTCAGCTCAGATCAAAATCTCACAGCTGGTGAGTTTGAGCCCTGCGTCAGGCTCTGTGCTGACAGCTCAGAGCTTGGAGCCTATTTCGGATTCTGTGTCTCCCTGTCTCTCTGCCCTTTCCCACTCAAACCCTGTCTCTTTCTCTCAAAAATAAATAAACATTGAAAAAGTTAAAGAAAAAGGAAATACAGATTTTTAGTCCTTAAACATCTGAAGAAGTTACTTATGTAAATACTTGTTCTGCAGGAAGACACCCTCAAAGAAATATTATTGAAAACCTAGTACTAGTAGAATATTTCTTATGTATTTTATTTATGTATTTTTAAATTTTTATTTATTTTACTTTATTTTAAATCCAGTATCATTAATGTAAAGTGTTTCATTAGTTTCAGGTGTACAATATAGGGATTCAACGATTCCATACATTACTCAGTGCTCATCATAAGTTTAGTCTTAATCCCCATCACCTATTCCACTCTTCCTCCCCCCATATAATATTTCTTAAATATCTATACATGTAAAAGACTCTTGCAGTTCCTTAATAATTGATATCTCTTCACTTCAGTTAATGCTGGATGAAAGACCTGTCCCAAAGAACTGCCCTCTTCAGACTTTTATCTGAAATACCATTCAGAGGCCCAAGGTCATACTCTCTTACCTCTAAACACTGTTGCTAAGGAAGGTCATGAGATCTTCCTTAGAGAATGCACTCACGGCCTTAAATGAATGTGTAACTCTATTGCATCCAAAATTAAGTTTTCCTGATCATAACTCCAAGTTGATGATGTTACTTTGCAATTCAATTCATCTAAAGTGTCTGCTTTTATTCTTCTTTCAAATTGCCCTCACCATCATAGGGCCCTAAGAACTCAGTGCCTCAAATGGTTTGATTAAAATTGGTTGTTAAAAGTTAAGATCAGAGATTCCTCTTCACGCATTCACTCCCTGCTTCGGTGGCTTCTTGGCTTTACAGGAGGCTCATTAATAGACCAGCTTGCCCAGTTTGTCATCTGTTTCATTATGCAAAATATATACTTTTCAATTACTTTTCCTGTGTGAAAATCTCTTAACTCTAACCTGATATAATGATTTCTTTGGGTTTCTTCTCAACCTCTGAATACCACAGCTTTCCTAAAATCTCAACTGGGGGTAGAATACTTGGAAACCCTGATGGGAATTAATTTTAATATAATGATCTTTATGTGCCCATTAAAATAGGAGTGAGATGGCTTGCAAAGCTGACCACTGGGCAAACCTAGTATTGACCTCAAAGGAAGGAAAAAAAAAAACTGTTTAAAGTTTTCTGATCATTTTGTTTAATCTACTTAACATGGAATGTAAGGAAGTTATCCCTAAAATAAAGCTTTGGTTCACAACACTAATTTTATTTCAGTTCTGTGAATAAAGTAGAAAAAGTCAGAACAGGATCCTCTCATCTTCAATGGCCATATCTAAAGTTAAATCCTTTACATAAGTAGTCATTGGAGCCACGCGTGCGCACACACACACACACACACACACACACACACACACCCAGGAGCTATAACAGATATTTGCTGAACAATTTTTCTGTCACATGTTTCTTTTGTTTAGTACGTACATTTCTTCTTCTATAGAAGAATCCAGTTATCTCAAGAATTGCCCAAACACAGGTCACTCTGTCTGTCTTCTAGGTAGACCCAGACCATTTATATCTCCAAGGCTTTACTTACCAGGCCCCCATAATATACAGATGCATTAATCCGGCCCAAAATATTTTACTTCTCAAAGCCTCACAGCACTATATTTTTTTAAAGTACTCATATTCACTAAAATTATGTGGTTATTAGGAAGAGGTATGAAAAGCAAGTCTAAAGGCTTTCCTTTATTTCCATGATTCTTCCTTCTAGAAACAAGCAGGCAGTCTAAATGTGCCCTTGTGAGATTTGAGGAAAACTGCAGCTTCCTCAAGATGCTTCACTGTCATTTACCTTAAAATAGCTGTTAATCAATACACAAATATGCGATATTGAAAACGTGGATGGTGTCCTCTAGAGGTGTGAAATGCACAATTTGCTCAACTGTACATAGCATCCCTGGGAGAAACTCAAAGAAAATTTTTAAAAACTCTTCTGATTTTGTTTCTCTGAAGGTTCATCCTAATTCGTTAGGTACTAGAAAGGAATGATTTCTGTAATATGGCACTCTATGAGTGACAAATTGAGATTATAGACACCCACGCACGTGGCGCGCATGCGTGTGTATTTCCTCAGTGGGAAGAAATCCTACTTCTGAATGCCTTGATTTGGTACTTATGGCACAAAAGGACGAAGTTATGTTTGAGGTAGTTCTTTTAAAGCCAGGAGTAACCAAGAAAAACCCATCCTTATATCCCACATTGTCTGAAACCTGATTGAGAGCAGAGCTGGACAAACCAAGGAGGGCTTGAAGGGCAGAATAGAGATAGGCAGGATAAAATAAATTAAGTGTGGAAAATTCCAGTGGTAAGCATCTGAGAAACTCAAAGTGGGCAAGTGTGGCAAAGGGATTGCATGGGAAATCCAGACAGGCTATGGCTATCCCAGCAGGTGCAGAAAGGATCATCTCAGTCTTCTCGAATTAGGCAGAAGGTAGAAAGACACCAGGTAAAAATCCTTGATGCTATTCATATATAATTCAAATCCTGTATATACCTCTTACTTGCTGGGTGACTTAGAGAAAATTACTTAATTTCTCTGGTCTCAGTTCTTCCATAAAAACTAGAAATTTTTAAAAATTTATGGGGCGCCTGGATGGTGCAGTCGGTTAAGCGTCTGACTTCAGCCAGGTCACGATCTCTCGGTCTGTGAGTTCGAGCCCCACGTCAGGCTCTGGGCTGATGGCTCGGAGCCTGGAGCCTGTTTCCGATTCTGTGTCTCCCTCTCTCTCTGCCCCTCCCCATTCATGCTCTGTCTCTCTCTGTCCCAAAAATAAATAAAAAACGTTGAAAAAAAAATTAAAAAAAAAAATTTACCTTTCAGTCTACTGTAACTAAGCAAAGAGCAAATTCCCTATAACACTCTGCTTTGCTATAATAATGAAGTATAGCAGGTAATTAAACAGACCTAATATGTGTTTGTATGTTTGATATTCATAATTTAGATAGAAGACAACATTATTTAAAATAAACACTTGTCATTAAATCAGCTTCATAATAATCCTAATAACTATTTTGTCTTCCTATAAAAAAATTCATTTGACAGTAGCTCTTTTTTGAGCACATGGATTAAATAGAGTATTTGTCAAAACATAAGTGTATTCATAATAGAAATATTTCTCAGTAATTTATTAATTATATTTAAAATTGAATCACATCCATTTAGTGCTTTTCCTGTCACAGCTGACCAATGTGCACTGACAAATTTACTGACATAAAGTCACTGTGATCTTACATAAAGAAACAAGGATGTCAAAAATATCCTATAGTTGCAAATGATAAAATAGGCAATGTCTGGAAATGAGAATGCTATTACCAAAAGTGCCTCATCAGTTACCAGAGGAGGCTGGCAGTGTGTGGGATGCAATGACTTCACTGTGATTGACTATGACACATAAATGCTGCAAAAACCGGCACCCACCCGGAGACTGACCCTTCATTTCCCTAGCAAATTATTGATGGCTCTTCTGTTTAACCAGAAGGAAACTGCCGGACTTCAATTTGGCCAAATAATCCAAAAGATCCTAGCTAGGGCAAATATGGAAGAGTAGAAAAAAATGTTTTATCAAACCCATTGCACATTTTCTCTGGGAAACTGTCACAAAGAGACTGCAGCCTGGATTTCCAGACCTGTCTGCAACCAGCAGCATTTACTCATATGACACACAAATACCCTATTATTCTGAGTTAAACAATAATGTTCCTCAGTGTACAGATGTTGAGAGGATTGTAGTGTAATTAATAATTAATCAAATATTTACCAAAATCTGGCATATTAGAGGTATTCTGCTAAGTGTTATATGGGATTTAAAGAAAAGTATGAAGTATCTTATCTCAAATATTTAAAATTTACATGGGGCAAACAAACATTTAAAAGTATACCCAAGGAGAGATAACCAATAGTTTGGACTTAGTTATGCCACATTAACAAATGATCCCAAAATCTTAGTGACTTACAAAAACAATGGTTTATTTCTTTGCCCTTATTAACTGTCCAATAACATTAGCCATGACCCTGCTGCACGTTTCTTCAATCTAAGACACAGCCTGATGGAGCATCCTCTCTTTGGAATGTTGCTGATCTTGTGCCAGAGGGAAAAGAAAATGGAGGAACCAGACACATGTCACTTCTAGAGTGACCAGTTTGGGCTTTGTCCAGTACTGGCTGTATTTTAGCACTGCGATTTCCACATCCTAGGAATCCTTCAGTCTCAGGTAAACCAGGATGGTTTGCCTGAACTGTTGTGGTTTTAAAACCAAGAGAGGCACATCCTAGGAATTCCTCCAATCCCAATAAACTGGAACAACTGGTCACCTGGACTCATTTCCACTCATGTTTCATTGGTCAAAGCAACTCCTCTGCCCATTTTCAGTTCAACAGGGTGTAGCCATATAGTCATCTTAGAGACAGGGACACTGTGAGTCACAGAGCCAACCCTGATGCTGACGTCAATGGAATGGAAAACATAAGCCTTTGCCAGAAATGGACAGCAGAGAGAGAGAGAGAGAGAGAGAGAGAGAGAGAAAGAAAGAAAGAAAAAGAAAAAAGAAGGTGGAGGAAAGGAGGAAGGAAGGAAGGAAGAAAGAAAGAAACAAAAAATTATAAATTTAACATAACAACCACAGCAAAAGGCATGTTTAAAACTCAACACAATTTTGGGGCACCTGGGTGGCTCAGTCAGTTAAGCACCCAACTTCGGCTCAGGTCATGATCTTGCAGTCTATGAGTTCAAGCCCCATGTTGGGCTCTGTGCTGACAGCCCAGAGCCTGGAGCCTGCTTCCAATTCTGCGTCTCCCTCTCTCTATGCCCCTCCCCCACACGTGCTCGCTCTCTCTCTCTCTCAAAAATAAATAAACATTAAAAAGAATTTTAAAAAAACAACACAATTTTTTGGTTGAAAACCATTTGCTAAAATGTATCATATGTCTGACTCTACATAGGTCTGGGACTCTCAGAGACAAAAGAATACTGGTTCTGTGGAAGTCACAGACATATGAACCATAATTGAAGTGTCACATGACCATTAAAATAAAGTAAACATGCATCCTTATTTACCCAGGATATCCCAGTTAAATCTGTTGTCTTGATGTAATTATTGAGAGAGCATCCTTTCAATCTCAAATGCATCCCAATTTGGATGAAAAAAATATATATCTTCTAGGGAAAATAGAGAAAAAAGTAAATTCCTAGTGAAATCTGAAAAGACTCCTCAAGGCAGGTGATAGTTAAGCTAGGTTTCAATTGATAAGTAGGGGTGTGGACAAAATAGTTGGAGAAGGTAGCAGCCAATTATACCAGAGAAAATGTGAACTCACACACACACACACACACACACACTAAGCCTGGACCAACATAGTTAGGAAAACTGCAGGCAGTCAAGTATTGCAAGAACTCCAAATGATCCTCTATCTCCTTGTAGATAAAGCTTATAGTATTTACAACCTCAAAGATCTTCATGATCTAGCCCCTGCTGCCTCTTTAACTCCACCTTCTACCACTCTCCCTAGCTGACTCTTTACCAGCCACACTGAGTTCCTAAATAGTCTTCAAATGTACTTCTTCCTCAGTTCATTTGCATGGTCTCCTCTCTGCTTAGAGAACTTTTACCCCCATTATATCCGCATGGCTTGTTTCCTCACTGCATTCAGCTCTCTCCTCCAATTTCTCCTTATTAGGGAAGCCTTCTTATATAAAATAGCATATCAATAATTCTCTATTCCTGCTTCATTTTCATGCAGAGCACTTACCATCATCCAACGTAGTAGAGATTAATATTTTGTTTATTGATTGCCCCTTATACTCCCATGCAGGCTCTTTGAGGACAATGGCTTTAATTTCTTCATTGCTATATCCTATATCTCTGGAACATAAGTACCCAGTGAATATTTCACGCATGAATAAAGTACAGGAGTCATGGGGACACTGGAAGATGGTAGGAAGAGATGAAAGTAGAAATTAAACATATTCTGTAAGCTTGATGTGTGTTGAGGAGGGGGGGTGCAGAATACATAATTGGTATCCATCATTACAGACCACCCACCCAGGATATCAGAACCATTATAATTTTTTCTTAATTTTCCTAGAAAGCTGAGTCTTAAAATAGGAATGGGTACAAATACTATATTTGTCCTAAATTTTTATTGTTCTATATTTATAAATACAATAGGTAACAAAAATGATGAGATCTAATGAAACTTCAACAGCTGCCAGAAAGCATCCTGCATTCCTCCTCTGTTGACCTTTTATAGAAGGCCCTAAAGAAAAGTGCTTTTCAGATGAGCTAGAGTAAATGAAGGGTATGTCAGTTATCTATTGTTGTACAATACCTCAAATCTACGCAGTTTAAAACAACCATTCATTATTTCTCATAAGTCTGTGGGTTAACTACTGATAAGCATCCAAGCTAAGCCTGAATGATCTTTTCTGGGTTTGCTTACGAGTCTGAGTTGACAGGTTAGCTAAGCACCGACTAGTCTAGGCTAGCCTTGGCCAGGATGACTCAGTTCTGTCTCATGTGGTCTCATCACTCAGCAGGTTATCCCATACTATTCCCATGGAAAAGGGAACCCAACAAAAAGAGGATGTGTGCAAAGTCACTTGAGACTTAAGCTTGCACTGGCACACAGACATATGTCCTGCATTCTACTGCCAAAGCAAGTCACAAGGCCAGTCTAGATTTAAAGGGCAGGGAAAGAGGCTCTACCTTTTGAGAGAAGGAACTGCAAAGTCACATCCCAAAAAGTATAGAGACAGGGTAAGGTGAAGAATTGGAGCCATTTTCAAAATCTATCACAGTCTGCCCTCTGGCCACAATATTATTCATATTCTTCCCATGTGTTAAATACACTCACTTCCTCGCATCAATGAAACACCTGCTCACTGAATTATCTATTAACTTACACTAAGATCACTTTTTAAGCTTACATTTCAAGAAGCATAATAACATCTGGCACAACAAATAAGTTGGTTTAGGAAGAACCGTGCATGCATATGGAGTTGACTATTCATAGCCCCTGAGATTGAGCTGTCAGTAAATAATATTTGCCAAGGAGAAAATAGGGGGAGAGAAATCAACACAAACTATGGCCTGCAGAACCATAGTCTTGTTTTTTAAAATGTGTGTTTTGGATGATGGATAATTTATGTCTACTATATTTATAATATTTTATATTCCCAGTCCATAGTAGAATAAGCAGGCTCCCAGATAACCCATTGGGGGTAGACAAAGAGCTAAACTATGAATTATCTTGAAGATCTGTCCTTTCATGTCACTTAAAAACTTGGCATATAATAAAATTATTTTCCAATAGTAGCTTAACACAAATTGAAAGACTGGGCTTCAATCGGAGAAGGCTAAGTATGGCTAGTTTTAGCAAGCTTAATTTTCTGCCCAAGCATTTGGCCCCCCAGAGGCATGTAATGAAAATCAATTGAACTTGTTTCTGTAAGACTATTTACTCCCTTCAGTTGTTGGACTTATGGACCCATTGTTCAATAGTTCTCTTTTGGATTTCAACCCATGCCTGATTGGTTGCTAAGCAAAAATATAAATAATGCCAAAAAGTGTAGTAGGTATTTGGACAGATTAGGTGATAAAGTACCATAATTATGTAATTAACAATTAAAAGACCAAATTGAAAAATTTCAAAGGCCAGGACCCAAATTTTTGCTTATAGTTATCATCTTAGTATATGCTTGGAACAATGTACACCAACAAGTGTGGGCAGCCGATTTAAATCTTTCAAACAGTGCCCCCACTGTATTTTCCCTATCTAGAATACACTATAATGTAGTGAACTCAATTTAAGATATACCATAGAAAAGAGCTGCCACTATTATTCCAGGTTCATAAACAAATTCACGGCTGGTAAAATTGAACTCTTAGATGCACTATTGAGAAGACTGGGAAGAGCTCCTAAGTAAAGGGTAATTTGTTGGACAAGAATTTAAGTATTTATTCTAGCAACTCTCTTTATGGGAAGTCGGAGCAACAATACTACTGTTATCACACAATACAGAAGTTGTGGAATATTGGTATAGTAACCCACCCTAACGTATCATGCCTCCTTTACTGAGACCCTTGTATCCCATGCTGATTCTGAGCTTGGCCATGTGACTTGCTTTGGTCAGTAAAACACTAGTCAAATGACCTAACTTGAAAAGTGCTTATGCATTAGGCCTTATTCTCTTGGAATGCAGCTGCTTTGTGAAAGTGCCTGAATTAGCCTACTAAAGACACATGGTTTAGCCATCAGGCAGCAATAAAGGCTTGGCAGAGTAGTGATGCCACGTTAGACCACTGAACCCAGTTGAGCTGCCAGATGATTGTAGTCACCTGAATGACCCCAGGGGGCATTGCAGACAAACTACCTAACTGAACTCAGTCAAAGTTATTTACTCATAGAATTGTGAGTGCATAAAATGGTTATTGTTTAAGTTACTACATTTTGGTGTGGTTTGTGATGTAGGAAGAGGTAACTGATACAAAGCAAACTGTCATAGCCTCCTGTCTTCTCTTAAGGTTTAATCATATCTGGGCTCATATTTCCAATTCTCCCAGTTTCTTGAGCTTCCCAGACTATACGATGCATCCTTTCTTGTACCTGTTCTTAGTCTCTGAGATGCTATCAATTCAATTCAATTCAATTCAACAAATATTTGTTGAGCACTTATTCTTTGTTTGGCTTTCAATCAAGTTACTAAAGATGCTATCAGTTGCCAGTTCACAAAATGGACTTTGATTCTGGTCTAGGCTCTTTATGTGAATATATGTTAGAGAACACAAGCATGACAGGGTTACATTATATGAAAAAAATAGTAAAATAGTTGATTTTTAAGAGGCAGTTATAGCCTATAATGGGAGCTTAGTGGTATCCTCATGTGAAAGTGAATGTTGGAGAATAGAAAGTGTAGTGGGTCGATGAATGCATAACTAAGAGTGGGGGTGCTGAGGGAAGGACAGGTGGAAGGAATATCAAGAATCCACAAAATATTCAGGGGAATCAGTCAACAAATTTCATGCCTTTGCTTTATGTCTCCAGTCGTCTCTTTCTTGATGTCTTTTATAACTCCCTATTTTATTATTTACTTACCATTTTATTACTTTTATTTTCTTACACTTCTCTGATATCTCTTTCCTATTCTAGGCCTTTTCTAAATATCATGATGCTTCCTCATAGATCGAGTACGAGGTAAAATACGTTAATTATTCTTGAAATCCTCACAGGGAAAAGCACAGTGGTCCACTGGCATATCCCCTACTATAGTGTTTATATCATTTTTAACCATAAAATCTGGTTGAAGCGCAACAAAAATAAAGTGGTTAGTGAGGATGAGCCACATGGCTAGCCAGCAGGCGTCTGGCCAGCCATGTCAACAAATGTGGTCCACATGGCACAGAGTTGTGTCGTAGAAATAGGCTGTGCAGTGAGAAGAGGAGAAATAGCCTGTCTTGTCTCCCAGTGTAGACGTTGACCGAAACATGTTCTACTCTGTTTAGGCAGCACCACTACCTTACACAATTCTAGGCAGACTCATTGGGAATCCTGCAGTGTGGCAGCTCTGTTCTGCCATGCAAACGGAAATTTAAACTTTTCTCTTGTATATTATGCCTTCTTCTTTGCTTAATTGGCCAAGTCTACTTACTAACCATGCAGAAAGATGCTACTTTTAGGTCGAACAGAACCCACACTGGGTCCTGGACCACCGCACAATAACTTCGAATAAAATGGCACACTGTCATTTTGCAGATAGGACAATAATGTCATTTCATACCACCAAATTTTGTTGTACTTCCATATGTCTAAGCAAGGTTAGCCACAATAGCTGAAATCCAGTGCCAGACATGATTAGATTGCCTCAACACAGCAAATGAGGGACATTTAGTTTAGAAATTCTCAAAGTGAAAAGTAAAGTTACAATTCAAAATACAGTATCTTATTTACCATGTTAAACCTTTTGTAGAAAGACTTAAGCCTTTTATAGAAAAGTATGAAAATATTCCCAATAGCCCCTTTTTTTATGTAAGAAAAAATAAGAAGTGATTTTACACAAGAAAATTTACTGAATCAAACTATAAATCAAAATCTATAATGAACTACCCTACTATGCTGATTCCAAAACAGCAAGACTAAACACATCTATATTTATCTAAAACCAAAATTACTTTAAAACTTACTTTAATTTAAAAATATTTTACCTTCTCTAATTTCATTTTCGATTTGCAGTCCTTCCCTTCATCTTTTTCTCTAGCTCCATTATTATAGTTAAGCATTAGTTTTTTAATAATACTTTATATATAGTTTGTCATTTGTACTTATCCAATTTCTGAAATATTTTCTCACTGATCCACACCAAATTATAATACAGTCTGGATATTTTTCAAAGGCAGAAATTCAGCTTTGGTCCATTTCAGTGATTTAGTCACGACCACAAAGAGGAAGCAGTGGCCAGGGGCCCAAGTCCAGGCAAGATCCCTGCTCCTTTTCCTACACCAACCTCTTCTCCTGCTCTCTGGTGCTTTCCCCCAACATGGCGACAGGACTGTCTCCTGTAACAGACCCAGGCAATGTTTGCCCAGGGGTGCTGTAGGGTATATTTTCCTTGCTCATATCTGTTTTCATGTGTTTGTTGGTTTGCTTGTTTGTTTGTTTTTACATATCTATTTGTATTAACTACAATCTGTTTCTACACCATTCTATAAATTATATTTGGAATGTTCAGTCATAGGTAACTTTTTAAGAGAAAGACATTTGTGACTTCTGTCAAACCTAAAAAATAAACCATAATAGTCTTTTCATTGTAGTATTTTATAATTCACTGGAACATGAATAGACCAGCAATTCTAGTAGCTAAAATATGTGAAATATGTGAAACTTGAACTTGACTCTGTCATTTAAGCCTTATACAACAAATAAAAATATGTGAATTTTTTCATGGTACTTTATCACTTACAAAGTATCAATTTAAAAAGAAGTCTGTTTAATAAAAATTAAAAAAAAAAAAGGAGGTGCCTGGGTGGCTCAGTGGGTTGGGCATCTGAATTCTGCTCAGGTCATGATCTCACAGTTTGTGGGTTTGAGCCCCACATGGGGCTCTGTGCTGCCGTCTTGGAACCTGGAGCCTGCTTCAGATTCTGTGTCTCTGGCCCTCCCCCACTCACACTCTGTCTTTCTCTCTCAAAAAATAAACATTAAGAAAATTTTTTAAAATAAGTCTGTCTTTTTTTATTTAAAATAAAAGCAAATATTTAACCCTAGATTATTATTTTGCTGCTTATCCTGAAAAAAACTCTTAATACAGAAATATTTGAACTGTCTTCAGCATAGGTGTCCTCTAAAGGGAGAGAGGAGAGACAAGAGGAATGAAAGCAGAAAGAGAGATCATAAAAGAGAGAAAGAAAAAGTACTTTTAAAAAATAGGGGAAGAAGAAAAGAGGTTTAATGTAAATGTGATACAGTCATGATGATTTAACTCATACATAAGTATACAGGATAAAAAAATGGCCACATAAATGCGCTGGGTAAACCATAAGGATCCAGAAAGGAGCCATTTATTGCTCTGTAACCTCAGCAGCAAGCTAAAATTATTTCCTAAATAACAGACTTCCAGTCTTGCTGAATTATTGGGTAACAGAGGGGCAATAACTTCCACTGAATCTCTCCCTTGGCTATCTGTAAAATGAGAAGCATGAGCTAGATCCTGGTAATCTTAGGTGCCATTTTCCAAAAACGCAATCCTTAGAAACTTTGCTGTGAAAAATAGAGTCACCAAACAGTTCAGGTTTGGAGAATTTTACCTGATTACCTAAGGGATTAAAATCTAAAGAATGAGAAAGTAGTATCATGTTAACTTAAAACTTTTGATAACACCTTATCTCCCTTTTTACTTCCTGTCATAAAGAAGTAAGTTAAATTTAACCATATATTTCTCAGAACTCCTATTGCTAGAAAATGTTAACTCAGATGTCATAAAAAGTTTCTCTCATAAAGTACTGAGTTTTCAAAGAATACTTAAATCTCCTAACAATATCATATGTCAATTTTAAATCTGTTTCCATCAGTAATAGGAACAATAAATGGGAGATGATAAATTTATATCAGTTTTTATGTTAATCTAGTCATATATCTATTTAATAGGTATTTAATCTGTTTTAGATACATGGGTTTTGCCAATGGAGTCCTTTCGTTTTTAGTATTTATGAAATTTCAAATTCAGTACAACCCACCATTATGGCTTTTCTTGTTGGTAGCAATTTTGTCAGACATTATAATTCTTATGTGAGAATTCTTATGAAAATAAACTATTTATATATAGATTTAGATAAGTTCACATGTATCTTTAATTATTGATATATAGGCCTAGAATTGAATCATTTTTGTCTATAAATATTTCAACTTGTTTCATAGCTCCATATTGGTATATTGTGCTTTAAATACAATGCTTCAAAAAGCTGGAGAAAAGAGAAAAAAATTAAGTTTAGATCACATGCCTTGTGAATTAAAGCCAAAGAAATTAGAATTATTTAACCTTGTAAAAATCTTATTATTTAGGTAACTAGATGTCAATATGTCCTTTCAAAGAACTGGATAAGTGTTAAAACTTTTATCCCCTAGGCATAGTTCTAATTTAAGGAGGTAAAACAGACACATGTCATGGTCAAACATATTCCCTGAGAAAACACATAATATAACATAGAAGGTTTTGGGATTTTTTAACTGAAACAATGGAGAAAAACTAGAACTGAGAGAATCTCTCTTCAGGGCTATAGAGAAGGTAGATGTTAATCTGTGCATTGGAACACTAGACAGACTTGATATTCAGAACCAAAAGATTCTATGTAGAAAAAGAGTTATAAATGAGGCTAAAAACAGACAATTAAATGATGGTTTAATCATCAGCTCCATAAGGTGGAGTGTCTGGGTGGCTCAGTCAGTTGAGCATCTGACTTCAGCTCAGATCATAGTCTCACAGTTCATAAGAAGCCCCATATTGGGCTCATTGCTATCAATGTGGAGCCTGCTTTGGATTCTCTGTCCCTATCTCTCTTCCCCTTGCCCCTCTTGTGCTCTTTCTCTCTCTCTCTCTCTCTCTCTCTCTCTCGCTCAAAAATAGACATTTAAAAAACATTTTTTTAATGTTTATTTATTTTTGAGAGAGAGTGACATACACACAGAGGGAGCAGGGAAGTGGCAGAGAGACAGGGAGACACAGAATCCAAAGCAGGTTCTAGGCTCCGAGCTGTCAGCACAGAGCCCGACATGGGGCTCGAACCCACGAACCAGGAGATCATGACCTGAACCGAAATCCAGTGCTTAACTGACTGAGCTACCAAGGGACCCCTAAAAAATGTTTAATAAAATAAAATAAAAAATAAAAATTCAATAAGGAAACTAAATAATAAAGTCAAAGAATTATTATAGAAGGTAGAGCAGAAAAACGAAGGGGAAAATAGTGAAAAAATTACATATAATATATATGTAATTCCAGACTAAATATAGTCACAAGCTTGCATTTTAAACTTATATACTAAGTGTCCAGCCCATTAAATGACTAAAGGCCTACACCCAGACACATGCTTGAAAAACTGAATACCACAATAAAAGAAAGAAAATCCTAAAAGCTTTCAGAGGCAATAATAACTGAAACAGAAGAAAAATCAGATAATCATTAGACTTCTCATCAGCAATAATAGAGGCCAGAAGACAATAGAGTAATGCTTTTAAAATCCCAAAGGAAAATTATTCCCAACCTAGAATTCCATACCCAGCTAAACTATCAATTGAGGACAGTGGTTGGAGGGTAAATACATTTCCATATATTCACAGGCTGAGAAAATACAACCCCCTTCAAATTTTTTAGAAAGAAAGCTGAAGATATACTCCAGCAACTGTATGTCCAGTTGGAAGAGCAGAGCAATCCTGAAAAATGGTAATATAGCTAGACTGAAAGAAGAACCTAGAAGAGAAGAAGGGCAGTCTTCATAAAATGTGAAGAGTAGCTCTAGGAGAAGAATAACTAAGAGCATGGATAACCTTTGGGTTTCAACAAAAGTAAATGCTGCAAAAAAAATAAAATCAAAACATCATCGAATGTCAAAAGTTTGACAAGAAGCTCTCAAACTAAGTATTAAACAAACCAAAATATGGCCATTGATGAGCTATAAGAAAAGAAAATCCACTTTATCTTGATCCTTGCAACATTCCCCTCCTACTGGCTTGGGACATTGGACCTGAAGAGATGCGAATATAACCATTAGCAAACAGACCCAGGAGGGAACAATATGTACAAAGTCACAACAATATATATATAATATATTGTAATTATATATTAACTAATTATATATAATTATAATTATATATATATAATTGTATGCACGTGTGTGTGTGTGTGTGTATATATATATGTATATATATAGGTTCTCAAATTTTAGATCAACAGAGACAAAGTTCAGAATTCTTGGCTATGATTACAGAATAAAATGTAAATATTAACAACTCCGACCACATAAAAGTAAAAGTGATGTAGAATGCAGGATGTCACAGCTAAAAGTAAAATGTGATTTTGGGGAATGAGGAAATATTGCCAAAAGTTAGTGAGAAAAAAAAAGTTAGACAAACAAGACATAGGAGTCCTAGTATACTTTTAAAGTTAAAAATGTACCCAATAAAGGAATGTAAATATATAGTAATGCATGATTAAAATAAAACACTATTGAGAATAAAAATAGAAGGAGAGAAGTCAACATGCAGATATAAATATGTGACTTTAGTGGAAGGTGTTCAGTGGGTGTGACATTAAGTTGATAAATTAAGAAATAAAGAAATGTAAAGAAATATTATCCAGAGATGATGATAAGTAGAAAAGATAAGAAAAGCTGATAATAGAAATATAAAAATGAAAATGGTTGACTTCTCCTCTTTGGAATGAACCTGAAAATGTTGCTTTGAATGATATGCTCCCCACTCCTATTTGTTACAATGCTCACATGTTACTTTGATAAAACTTATTTTTTTTTAAATTAAAGAAATAATTTTAAATCATAAAGATTTCTTAGACACAGGAAAGAACTGTGAAGACAATATAATTCTGGACTTGTCCACTTGTGAAGAAAATGATCAGACCTGTTTCCTCAACACTTGATTTGTGCAAGCTGGGATGCTAAACACTCTATGTTCCTTGTTTCTAAAGTTCACAGCAACATAAAAATTATAATGCTCATTTCACAGATGTGGAAACTGACCTTCAGGGAATTTAAGGAACAAAGGGGTTGAGTGGTAGAACAGAAGTTATTACAAAGGCATGGTTATTTTTTTAAATATTTTTAAACAAAATGAGAGAAAACATATTAGATGATCCCTCACAGTATCACATTTGACATTCTCTGATTTCACAAGCAGAACAAGACCAAAACCTTACTTGATTTTCCATGTCAACCTAAAAATCAATCCAGACATCCAAAAGGATGCACACAACTAGATAAGGTTTCATTTCCAGAGGTTGTGTGAGGTCCGGAAGGTTCATTATCATGCACAGGTGCAGGGATTTTTCCATTGCAGACCCTTCCTACATGTAGTATGTCTGCATCACATTTATATATACTTTGATTATCGCTTTCTTGAACTTTCAACACTTTTACATATAAAAATATTATACTGTTGTAGTATAACAGTAAATTAAACAACAGAAAAAAAAGGGTTCCATTATCAAAGCTCACTTTATGTTTATTTTAAGAATGTTCAAAGATCCACTCCATGCAGTTAGGTTTTACAGCTCAAGAAAACAACCTCCAAATTTACAGATATTTCATAACATTCCTATCAGCATATAAGAGCTTCTTTCACAGCTGGCACAGAGTGTCCTTTCTTCTGTCTCTTCTAAATTGGTAGGAAGCTCCTTAGATCTCCTTTTGAGAACATTTTCTCTCCTGGCAGTGGGGAATCACAAAGGGGACGCTATTGATCTGGCGCTGAAGTGAAAATTTCCACACGATGAGATAGCTAACATAAGTGCAAGTTCAGACAGGAAACCAATGACTTTATTAATTATTGCTGGCCATGTCATTATAAAAAATACTCAGGCTAAAAGGAAAAATACAGAACATGTGTATGAATGTGTGTGTGTGTGTGTGTGTGTGTGTGTGTGTGTGTGTGTGTAAGAAGTAGAGAAGGAGGGAGACAGAGAGGGAGAGAGAGAGAGAGAGAAAGGGGACAAGAGATGAGAATGAATGCCATCCTGTAGACACCCCACCAGCACTCACCAGAGGAAATCAAGTTGCCGCCAGTTTGGCTGGGGTTCAGTGCCATCTGCATAGTATTTAAAAGTGAGAGCCAAACTCTGAGCTATTTTATTGGAGTTAGTAAGGAAGCTCTCCAATCTATATCTGAAACTCAACCGTTCCAGCTTCTGAGCATCACTAAAAAGAGCTTACGGAGGTCAAGGAACTTAAAAACAGCATGAGGAGCCGCTTTGCAGTCCATATAAAACTAGGAATCAGTAGCCTGAACATTGATGAAGGCCATTTGGTCTCTAATGAATTGTGGGAAAATCCTGAGGCAGTTCTTGGGGAGAAAGGTATGAGATAGAGGGTAATAATAACACTAATGGACAAAATATACAGAGTACTTACTCAAAGCCCAGCACTGTTTTAAGGTGTTTACATTCACTAATTCATTCAATCCCCACAGCAACCTCGTGTGGTAAGTATTATTATTTTCCATGTTTTGTAGATAAGGAGCCTCCTAAGAGGAGTTCTTCAGACAGAAAGTTTCTTCTTAATGTTGGTTTTTAATTTTTGCTCCCTCAGAACCGAGGACTTGTTCTTGTTTCTAAGTGACTTAGAAGGGTGCAGATATGAATTTTGCTCTCCATATCAGTGAAGCATTTAAGAAAAACAAACTTGAATAGATTAGTAAGACTTATCCAGGCATATAGTTAATAGTTATAATAGCTAGCATTTATTGAATGCTTCCTATTGTCAAGCTCTGCTTTTCTTATCATAAATTAAATGAGTCCCTGCAATAAACCATCAGGTAGGTGCTATCGTGACACCCTTTTACCCATGAGGAAACTAAGGCACAAGGTGTCAGGTACCCTGCGCAAGATCACAAAGCTAGCATATAGCTGTGGCAGGACTGAACCCAAACCAATTGGCTCTTGAGTCTGTACTATTATTCTAGTATCTATTGCTACCCTCAAACCTTAGTGGCTAAAACCAAAAATTTATTATTATTTCTCTCCATTCTTGGGACAACTGAGCTGAATAAGTGCTATCACTTAGGGTCTCTTGAGCAGTTATAATCAGATGGCAGCTGGGCTGGAGTCAAATGAACACAGAACTAGGCTGGACATCTAAAATGGCTTTTCACTCACAAATTTAGCACCTCAGCAGGGATGGCTAGAATTGCTAAGGTCTGCCTATACTTCTCTCTCTGTCTCCACAGTCTCTCAGTATGGGTAGCTTCTCCTTCCTCACGGCATCAGGGTTTCAAGATCGTCGGATTTTGTTACATAGCAGCTGGTTTCTCCCTGTGTGAGCAATCCAAGAGGCCCAAGAAGAAGCTGGAAAGTTTATTTCTACCTAGGCTTGCAGCATCGCTTCCTCTACATTCTATTGGTCCAAAGCCAGTCGCAGGGCCCACCCAGATTCAAGGAGAGGGGTTGACATAAGAGTGGAAATGCTGAGAAGCATGATTCACTGGGGGCCCATCTTTGGAGACCAGCACTTGAGCTCCCAGCTACAATTATTTGCTGCTTGTACTGTACACTGAAGAGATGGAGATTCCAGACCAGATTGAACAAGGAAAAACAATGCTACTGAAAATAAGTACACAGGAAATCCTTTCCAAAACAATTGTCTTTTTCTACTAGAGAAATCTGCAGAGGTGGCACTGAGTTGCCTCAAACGGTATCAGTGAGAGGAATTCCAAAAATGTCTGGAAAGACTCTAAGTCTCATTAAGCAAGATAAAAATTAGCATTTTCCTTATTCCTTTGCTCTTTGGAACAGAGTCTGAAGTCTCCCTGGAATAACAAGCATTTTCCTGATTGAGTTTGTGTCCTAGCTCTGCTGCTAATTAGCCTTGACCAAGTCACTTAACATCTCAGGAACAGTTTCCTCATCCTTTAAAAAGTGATTATACGTTTTCTACGTCACAGGATTGATGGGAGGAACAAACGAGATTATGCACATGAAGGGACTTTGAAAACTAAAAAGCAAAGCACTTCTCATTGTTGGATCTTGCTTTTGGCGGATTATTGGTTTTGTGTACATCTCTTCCACTGGCCTGTAAGCTCCATGATATCCAGGATTCTTGCACACTGCAGCATCCTCACTGCCTAGCAAGTGCTGAGCCCACAGTTAAGACCACATGCTCTACCATCTAAGCAGGAACACTTTCAAGAGTGAAAGGGGACATTTTAAATAATTGTGTATAGACCAACAGATGTAGGAAAAGACATACAGCCATCCTCTCCTTGTGAACACCCAATCAACGTTTGTGCAGTACAGTACTTATTTTTATTATTTATTTTTGCTCATTGTGAATCTTATCATTCTTTTTTACCCTCACTCTCATCCCATTTTATCTTTATTTCAGAACTTGAATTCTATCCCATCTCTAATGGCAAATGAACTCTTTCATTAATGGGTTATCACTACTCTGAATGTCAAGCCTCTTCCCAGGAATTAGACTTCTATTTTATTAATTCCATACATAATTGTTTCGTGTCTGCCACACAGCAAGCTCTGCCCTCCCTGGGCTAGGAAGTAGTGACCAAGACAAGGAAAATCACTGTCTTCCAAGAACTTCCATTCTTTGGAGTTAGACAGCATATATACAAATATGACAATCTGAGACTGTGATAAGTGCTATAAAGGTTATGAAATAGGAAGCTTTGGTAGTTGGTAATGCAGGTTTTAGAAAAGACAGTTTAGAGAAAGGAGAAGCTGAAATCTGAATGAATGAAGAACCCAAGCATATGAAGGGCTGTGGAAAGTGCTCAAAGCAGAGAGAGCAACTTACATGAAAGCCTGAGGGAGGATGAGCATGGCAGCACACCCAGGAATGGAGAGGTTATATGTCCAGGGCCCACTAACCAAGGGTAGAAGGGTACAGTTGAAGTTGGAGAGCACTGGCTTTGAGGTCAGATAGGCCCATTCTTCGAATGCCAACTCTCCTTCTCCCAAGGGTGTAATCTGGGCAAGTAGTTTACATTTTCTGGGCCTACTTTTCAGGGTCGACATGAGGAGGAAAGAAGATAAATGTATGTGAGGGGTCCTATACAAATTCAGTGTCATATAAATGGAGAATACTATAGAGACAAAATTACCTTGAGTTTCCCAAATAAATGCTCTTAAAATTATCCATAAAAAGCTGTCTTTGAGCTTTTATCCATAAAAAGCTCAAGGAACTAGACATAAAAATCAAAACTAAAATGATCTTACATTGTTTTGTTTTTTATATTAAATATAGATCGGGCAGAATATAGATTAAAATAATCACTTAGAATTTCTGGAAACTCCTCTAGCATCCTGGGCCCTTACCTGTTTCCTAATCCCCTTGTCTCAGTGCACCTTACACAACCCTATTAATTTTCCAACTAATACAACTAGTACTCAGGAACCAGGTTCCCTATCCTCTTTTTAACTCCCACCACATCTTACTCTGTACTTTCATAGAATAAATACTGCTCTTTCAAGAGAAATCTCAAGCTAATCAGTCCATGCTGAAAAGAATTAAGCTTTCTGGTTAGAACTTGGCCTTTTTGTGCTTGTCCTGAGCTGTACCTATTGTGCAGGTGCCATTCCAACCTCTCTACACTGAAACGGACAGCGTGCAAAGTCCTTTGTGCAGCTCTGCAGGTGCATTAATTATAGACTACCTGGATGCATCTAGAACACTTGGCAGTAGCAAGACTGTAGTTAATGTTCTGTTAAACAGTGTCTCCAATGGTGTATGTTGTGAAGAATTATAAGAGACAGTTAGATAATGGTTTAGTATAATCCAGGAGTCATTTGATCACCCCAATCGCATCCCTACTCAATTTTGTTGCAAAATAAATCTTTTTCTTTGATAATAATCCTTCAAAACTGATAATAGGTATCAGCCTTGGAACAAGGTAGGAGAGAGTTATATTTACTGCCATGAAAATAATTTCTAGGAAGGGAAATTCATTAGCATTACTGAAATGTTGGCTCTTATATGAATGTGCCCTAGTTCCTCTCTGAAGCCAGAAATCCCAAAGGCATTTTCTTACTTTGATTTCAAATGTGGAAAAATTCAGTACTGCCAAAGACAGTATTTTTTTTTAAAGTGGGGGGGGGATGAATCTGAGTGGATTTTTTACCAAATGCATAAGAAACTGAAGCAATTTGAATGACCTATGTTGAAAATTAAAAAGCACTCATGTGGAAGAATCAGCATGTGGATCCCTCATTTGAAAAAGAATAAAGGTAATTAAATCATCCTTTTTTAGTTAGTCCAAGGAAAACCCACTAAGATGAAACCAGTTTGCCAGCTCATTAGGCAAAATACATAAAGGCAGTCAGAATTATCTTAGCTTCCTTGAAGTTCAAGCTAAGAGAATGGACCAACCAACATAGAAAGACTGGCCAGGTACATGCCCCTCAACCCATGGGGAATACCTCTACCAGAGGAATCTCCTGTTTGCCTACTCTTATTTTTATTCAGCTAAGAAAAAACATTTTAAGAGTTATTCCTGCACTCATGGAGGAAGATGCAGGTGATAGCAGGGGCGAGAGGTTTTCTTAGTAGAAGGAAGAGAAACTTAGGGAATTACACTTTTGGAAATCACCATTTCCAGAGAAAGTAAGTTTTCAGTTACTTCATTTCATTCATCTTGTAATAAAAATGAAGAGATATCAAGGAAGAAGTTACAAAAGAAATGACTACGTTTTAGCAGCTCCTTCAGTTCTGTAATTGGGCCATCAATGCCTAATCAAAACAGCCATATTGAACATGAAAAGGGATAAAGCAGAGAAAACAAGAAAGGAATTAACTGGAAACAGACGTGCTAATACCTAAATTTAATACTCACTGTGAACTAGGTTCTTTCATTGCTCCTCCATGTTTACTGCTTCCAAAGGACATAGCCCAAGTCTCATGAGAAAAAAGCTGTCATTTCTCTTGGTAATTTTATTTAAAACCCTGTCACCATAGACTTGGAAAAATATGCTGGCTTAAGGGAAATAACATAATAGTATTCCATTTGCCTCTGGAATGCTTTAAGAAAAACATTTTTTTTAAAGTTAAAACCTTTGAAGTTTCCATCGAAAACTTCCATTATATTCCCCAATCATTAGTACCTCTAGTGTTTCTCAGCCCCAATCTCACTCTTGAATCCCACGTGCACAGTCTTTCATGGAATGGTGTCACCAAGATATCTCCTCAGCACTGGACTGTACACTGAATCCATAACCTCCTCGTCAGTTTTCCCATTATGGCACAGATAGACCTCTGGATTCTCTCACTTCCACCCTCAAATCATTTTGGAGATGTTATTCCCTTCCTTCATGGATAATTCAATTCCATTTATTTAAATCACTATGTATTGGACCCCAATAAGCACATGAGATACAAAGCTAAATAAAAGAACAATCCTACCTTCAAGAGACTCAGAGTGTGGTGTGAAGGAAAGACACATATGCAAGTGACAGCAACACAAGTTGGACTAAGATCAGTTCTAGCGTAGACATGCAGAGTGAAATGACTGAGGAGTGGTTTCAACAGGCAGAATGTGAGGGAAAGCATTCGAAGCAACTGTGACAACAGGAGCACAAGCAAAGCAGGAGAGACTAGGGAGTCTATTCAAGGAAAGGAAAGTGATCTGTGCATGGAGTAGATGGTGGAATGCCTCAGACATGAGTCTGGAGGGCTAATCCATGCCCTAGGGCTCTGCCTATTACCTCACAGACTGTGAGCCTTCCCTTACCCTGTATTCTTGTAACAAAAGTCCTCTTATCTCTGTTGCCAAGAAAAGATCTTTCAGTTCATCTCTTTTCTTTTTTTTCATCTGTTTAATTAGGTTATAAATCCTTTAGGAAAGAAGCCATGTCTTCTATGTTTTTTGTGCTCTCCGAATAAAAGTAAATATTGTACACAAAAAGCAGTCCCCGCTCTGTGGTCATTATGTGTTGCCCTGGGTATGCTTCCTCAGTGCCCATGGTGTTCTAGGCAATTTTCTTCACAAGTGAAGACTCCAGTAGGGAAGTTGACATCCTTAGGAATTATCACTAGCTAGCAAGGTGGGCGCAGGGGAAGAAACCCAATTTTTTCTAAATTAGGAGGCCTGGAACATTATAACATAAATGATTTCCTGATTATTAGAAAATGGGGGAAATCTTAACGTTCTAAGAAACTCCTACCACCTATTCCAACAATTGTCTCAAACTAGAAACAATGGATTATGAAAGTTCAATTTCAAGATCTACTAAAAATCATCAGCCTGAGACATTTTATTCTTTTTTTATCTCCTCCTACAACAATATTTCACAGTTCAAGTTTTGTCTTTACTTGTCCTTTTTACAATCTTTTTCACAATTTTAAGGAATGCAACATGCATTCTGTAGAAGGAAAAAAAAGATAGGATAGCACCAGATTTACTCTGACCTTTTTAAGGTTCCAAATTTAGTTAGTTAGCCATTTCTATCCTCCTAGCTTTTCAGAAGCTTATGTGTTGAAAGAACTAAATATGGCAAACCCCTCCAAATTACCAGCATTTAAAAGGTTAAACAGTTTATTTTTATCTCACTAGCAGAGAATCAAAACTCCAATGTGTTCAGGCTTGCTATGACAAAGATCACAGCAGGAACCTAGAAATTATCTGTTCTTAACCCTTTCCATTTATAATACTCAGATCTCATTCTGGGCATTTTCTTTCCAAATTTTGCAAACCATCCAACTGTGGCTCTCAAAACTGGTCACAAGGCAACACAGCTGCTAGCTTTCTTCCTCAGGGTTGATCATCTCCGTCCATAGGAGCCCAGAGTGCAGGATTCAAAGTCCCTCGAATAGGGAACTCTCACTGGCAACAAGCAGACCCCACCCTCTAGGCTGCTTCAGGGAGCGTATGATTTTTCTATGTAGGGCAGCTTTTCCCTCAAATGAACTTTCTGATTCAGGTTGATGGATTGCTTTCTTTGTGAACAGAAATAACTACTTTCAATAATATTGAGTGAAGCAAGGAACAGATTCACACACCTTTCTTGAAAGAAGTACAATGTCATAAAGATAAAACAGTACTGTTTATGAGATATGCTTTACTTCTCTGCCTCTCTCTCTCTCTCTCTCTCTCTCTCTCTCTTCCTCTCTGAAGATTAACCAACAATTACTTTTCAAAATTCACCACTTTGGGGCACACATGTAAAAAGTGAGAATCCCTACAGTAGATGGTAGAGACTTTGTCTTGTCACCTATGAATTAGGCTTGTGTGAAACTTCTCCTTGTTCAAGGGAAATGGGGTCACCAAGAGGCAAGGCTCAACAAAGGAAGGGACACATCCAGCTACTTAACAGCTTTGATCCTTTCTTCCCCTTCTCCGGACTACACTCAATTTTCTACCAAAATAGCCATGGCTTGTCTTTTCTTACCCATTTCAAATCCTGCTTTGAGAACACATAAATGGGTGGCATAATTTCTAAGCATAAGAAAAGTGAACTACCCACTCTCACAAAACAAAGAAAGCCCGCTGGGCTGTTAAAAAATGAAAGCATTAAAAATGGAGCTTTTTGTTTCTAATAGGAGAACGCTTGGTTTGGCCTTTGAAGGCATGGTTTAGGCTTTTGTGACCTACACTCTGAGAGCCAACCTGGAAAGCATAGTTAGTAGGTGTGGTTAAAATACAGGTCTCAGATAATGAAATTCACTACTTATGCAAACGTGATTCTCTCTGGGGTCCTAAAACTACACCTCTATTCTCAGAAAACAAAAACGTAAGTGATAATAATGTGTTACATTCCCTGAACGTATCAGCCTTACAAAACCACGGCTAGCCTAGGTTTTAAAAAAAATGTATGTGCTCTCTTCAAGGAATTTTCCTGTGTAATATAAAAGTTCTCTTTTTTGCCACCTTCAGAGCACAGGGATGATAGGGAGTCCAATCTTATGTAGAGTTAAGTTCTAAATTCAGCACGTAAGGCGAAAATTACATAGTCAAAATTACCCTTGAAAATCCCTTAAATTATCCATAAAGTAGAGTATACATATTTTTGTATACATAACATTATACAGTAATTTTTATTCATGCTAAAACATGGGAACTTCAATGCTGGATTAATGGAAGGAATAAAAGAAAAATCTGTGAAATCTACTCAGCTCTCTGGCATTCAAAATATTCTATAGGAAAAGATACAGAATTGTAAATCTTCCATTTGCTTGCACAGTCCACTCTATTCTCTGTTAATATTTAGCCTCCACAACTTAATATATGTTAGCAGATTTTTTTGCAAGCATTAAATAAAGCAGCATCAAGCCATACCCCAAAACATATATATGCAGGCTTGATGTGACTTTGCCATGATCAATTATGATTTTACAATCCAAATCATTTTATAAAATGTGTTCACAGCCATTATATTATCTGACCCTTATTAGGTAACAGGGACAAGCATGAGCATTCTTAACCTGAAGTTTAAGCCACTTGTTCAAGGTCAGTCTGTTCATTAGAGGCAGAACTGAAAATTCAAACCAGATCATCTCATTTCCAGTTCAGTGCTTCTTCCAAAGGATCCTACTATTCAAAAGGCAGTTGACACAGAAATTTAGTGTACCTTCTTTTGGGGGCCTATCCAGTGTAAAAAAAAAAAATGGAAAGAAGAAGGAAGGAAAAGCAAAGCCTGTTATCCTGTTATGGTCACCCATATTTTGAGATCCACTTTGGGAGGAGAATGAGATTTTGAACAAACAAGAAAGACATGATAAAAAAAAAATTATGGATGGTTTCTAAGAAATCTGTGGAAAAAGAAGAAATAAGATCCTAATAATCTGTCAATATTTAGACCTTCAGTTACCTAGAAAAACTTGCCCTGACACTAATCACAGCTGAAATATAAATTGTGTGCTCGCCCTTAAATACTTTCTAAAATATATAAACGGAGAAGAAGCAAAAGAGGAGAATGAAAAGGAAGAGGAATAGAAATAAAACATACCAACATGCCTTCAGATATCATTTCTTCAGAATCTGGAGTCTACTCAGAGCCTACTCTCCCCATTCAGCTCCTTTTTACCCCAATACCCACACACAATAATCATCCACATTTATGTTTTAGAAATGTGGGAAAAATAAAATTCTATTTTTGGATTATTGAATAAAAGCAATACAAATTGACATTATGAACTAAGCAGTCAAGGGGCTTGCATTAAGTAGGATTTTTGTTTTGTTTTATTTTGTTGTGTTTTGTTTTTTGAGAGAGAGAGATCATGAGTGGGCAGAGAGAGAAAGAGAGAGAGAATCTTAAGCAGGCTCTACACTCAGCATGGTGATTGATGCAGGGCTGTATCGCATAACCCTGAGATCATGACCTGAGCCAAAATCAAGACTTTCAATTGACCGAACCACACAGGCACCTGAGAATGGTTGTGTTTTAAAACTGGCAAAGGAAACTACTTGCTCTTGGTATAGAGGAAATTCATTCAGGGTTTAATATTCTTCCTTATCTAATGAGAAAGTAGTAAATGCTGGCCATAACCAAAGGGATTTTCCCCCCAGATTGGGATTAGTCAGTCCATTTCCATGAATTAACAGCAGATATTTCTCATTCTCATTCCCATAGTAAAATGGAAAAATTAGATGTACCCGCCAAAAATTCTTGGCAGAGTGGGACGAAATGACATTTTGATGAAAAACAAAATTAGTAAGATAATTTTTTATCACTTAAGTAAGCAAATGCATTCTAATCACTATTAACATGGAGTTGAGGGCATCCAGTGTATCTCACACATAAATATGTATCTCACACGTAAATCTCACCACTTTCATTTGTAAGGAGATGAAAAATATTTTACTTTCCTTAGTGCTGGAACTCCTGTTAATAAGCAACTGGAGGGAAGAAATATGGCTGAAGATGGGGAGAGAAGGGAGGAGAAGATGGGAATCAGTAAGAGGGAATAAGGAAGAAAATTCTTAGGGAAAGTGGTGAATATTTCAAGAGTTTAAAGAATGTCTTAAGAATTTAAGAACAGAACTCCCTGATGTCAATTTCAATTATCTTTTAAATTACTTCTGTGATTTAAAGCTCTTCTCTCTCTTCCCATACAATATAGGTAGTTGTGTGTATCAGGTGGGACTTTAAATCTGTTATCTCTATGAATGATTTGGTAGAAGAGTTTTTGGTTGAAATCAATACAAGCTGTATCTCATCTAAGTTTTCCAAGTGTAGGATAAAGTAAACAGAGACCCAGACCCAGAGGCCTCATTCCTTAATGCTCATTCCTTCTTTTAATTGGGAAATATTAATTGAATACCCACTATGTATTACTCTATTCTAAGCAAGGAGGATGGAACGGTAGGCAAAACACAAATTCCCTTTTCTCATAGAGTTTAGATTCTAGTAGTTAAGAAAGATAACAATAAATCAAAACATAAAATAATGCAATGTAATACTAAGAAAGGAAGAATATTTTGAAAGCAACTAGAGAAAAATGACATTATATATCATAGAACAATTATAAATATTTCCACTGACCTCTCATCTGAAAAAGAAGTCAGAAGACAATAAAACATCCCTAAAGTGCTCAAAGAAAACAATTGTAATTTCACAATTCTTTACCACAAAAACACCCTTCAGCATAAGGGTGACTAATCTGAGAAGTCTAAATACTGTATGATTCCAAATATATGACATTCTGGAAAAGGTAAAACTTGAGGACAATAAAAATACCAGTGATTGTTAATGGTGGGGTTTAGAAAGAGGAATAGGCAGAGCCTGAAGGATTTTTAGAGCAGTTAAAATACTCCATATGACATTAAAAATGGATGTCTGTCATTAATCATTTGTTCAAAGCCACTGAATGTACAACACCCTTAGGTGAATATGGAATTTGGGTGCCTATGATGTGTCAATGTAGGTTCATCCTTGATTTAAAAGAAAAAAAAATGTACCACTCTGGTGAGTAATTCTGATTATGGGAGTCAGGGGTGTGAGGAAAAGCTCTGTACCTTTCACTCAATTTTCATATAAAACTTAAAACTGTTCTCAAAAAAATAAAGTCTTTTAAAAAAATAGGTAGGACTTGTTCTCAACACCAAACATGAGACCGTCTTAATGACCAAGCTGTACAATCTTGAATCTAGTCTGGTGGTAAAGGACCCAATATCCAGTGGGGAAATAAGGGGTTGATAAAAACACAGTTGGAAGCAGTGCTTAGAAAAAATTAGAGTCCTGGGGCACCTGAGTGGCTCAGTCGGTTAAGCATCTAACTTTTGTTCAGGTCATGATCTTGCAGTTCATGAGTTTGAGCCCCACATCGGGCTCTGTGCTAACAGCTCGGAGCCTGGACCCTGCTTCTGATTTATGTCTCCCTCGCTCTCTCTCTGCCCCTCCCCCATTCTCTCTCTCTCAAGAATAAATGAACATTAAAAAAAAGAGGGAGAAAAATTAGAGTCCTGTTTATACTCTGTCTATATATTTATTTAAATCATTCAATAAACATATTGTATATATATTTTAATGAGAATGAAATAGAAACGTTTTCAGATATAACTGAGAAAAACTTATTGCAGTAGATGTGCATTAAAAGAACTTCTTCAAGATGAAGATAAATGATAGCAGATGTAAAGTCAAACCTATATAAAGAAATAAAGAGCACCAAAAATGGTATTTAAGTGTATAAATAGAAAGCTCTGTTACTTATTTTCTTCCTGAAATTTTCTTAAATGACTATTGACTGTCTTAAACAAAACTGTGGTAATAAAAGTCAGAAAACAGTAGTTACCTTAAGCAGAGGGGTAACAGTGTAGATGTTCCACATCTTGATCTAGTTAGAATTGTATGGGTGTATATGTAAGTTAAAATTCATCAAACTTATGCAAATAATTATTGCATGTAATTGTACTTCAATAAAATAGTGTTAGAGTAAAAAAAAAAAAATGTCCTGGGGCTGGGGGTGGGGGTGGGGGGGAACAGAGATTAATTATAAATGGTCATGAAGGAGCTTATTAGGAGTATCAGAATGTTCTAAATCTGATTTATAGTGACAATTGTACCATTTAATAAATTTGCCCCCCCCCAAAAAAAACATTTTAAAAAAGGAGTTTAAAAAATGTAAGGATACAGAAAGGTTTAAAGTGTTATAAAAAATATAACAGGAAAATAATAAAGTTGTATAGCTGCATTAATATCAATCTAGGGGCACCTGGTGGCTCAATCAGTTTGTGTGTGACTCTTGGTTTCAGCTCAGGTCATGATCTCACAATTTCTGAGTTTGAGCCCCACTTCGGGCTCTGTGCTGACAGTGCAGAGCCTGCTTGCGATTCTCTCTCTCTCTCCCTCTCTCTGCCCCTCCCCTGCTCACTGTCTCCATCTCTTTCAGAAGACTTTAAACTTTAAAAAAATATGTTAGTCAAAATAATCCTTAAGGAAAAGTTATTGTAGATAAGAAGTTGTGTTATACAACGATAAAATGTTTAATACACCAAGAAAATTTTTAAATGTAGCCTCGAAGTCAAAGCAAAAATTGATAGAACTACAAGGAAAAATTTTTAAATCTACCTTCATAGTAGAACATCTCAACAAATATTTCTCAGAAATTGATAGATCAGATAGAAAAATAATCAGTAAGGTTATGAAAGATTTGAGCAGTAAAATTAATAAGTTTGATCTAATGGACATATATAAACTATTCAACCCAACAAGTTGGAGGTGTACATTCTTTTCAGGCACAAAGGGTATATTTACAGACTAACCATGTGTCAGACTATTATTATAACAAGCCTCAACCAATTTCATTTACCTCAAAACAATGAGATTAAAAAGTCAATAATCAAAACTCTACTAGTTAAGAACTATTTAAAAATGCCCTTTTAAACTGGTTGGCCAAAGAAGAAACAATACTGGAAATAAGATAATCAGAGGTGGGAGTTTTGCTATCAGAGCAGAGAAATGGTGTGGTTGTTGGGGAAAAACAATGTGGCATTCATGGAGATTTAGGGTTTGTTTTGAGATGAGGGATATAGGGGCACCTGGGTGGCTCAGTTGGTTAAGTGACAGACTCTGATTTCAGCTCAGGTCATGATCTCCCAGGTCGTGAGATCTGACAGCTCAGAGAGCCTGCTTGGGATTCTCCCTAAAAAAAAAAATAAATAAAAAAAATAAAAAAATAAAAAAAAGATGTAGGATATAGTAGTTCTTAAATAGCTTGTAACTAGTAGGGTTTTGATTATTGACTTTTTAACTTCATTGTTTTGAGGTAAATGAAATGAGGTAGAATAATGAGAAGGATCCTTAAGAAATGGAGGAAATGATGCTGCTGGTTGGGGCAGGGGCATGTAACTGAAGAGGCAGAGTCCTTAGGAAACTGAGATGGATAGAATCTACTACACAGTGGAGAGATTTCCCTTATTGTCCATACATTGCAACAGGAAGAAAAGCAGAGGTTATAGGAACATATGCAGGTAGATAAGGAATTTTGGAGATGAACAGCTCTGACTGCTTAGTTTTCTCAGTAATATAAGCAGCAAGGTAATCAATTTATAGTGAGGAATGGGAAAGGTATGCTGGAGGTTTGAGGGGAAAAAACAATGTGTGTGAACTTTGTCTTGGTGAGTGGGACAAAGATTAGGGAAATACAGTGAGGTTGTCATTAGGCAATTCTAAAGCCCTCTTAAAATTTTTACTTGTAAATTTAAAGGAAGTCCAGTAGCCAGGAAGTGTATTTCTTTCTTTAGCCATGACACATTGTTCTGGAGCATTGCTAAGTGTGCAGTGATCTAGATATACCCAAAGGTTGGAATTTTGCCAAGAGAGGAACAAGGAAGAATAAAACACCAAGAGAAAGACAGAAGGAATCCCAAGGATGGACAACAGAATCTAAACTCAGTAAGAGGGAAGGTGATCAACAGTGTAATAAAGGCAGTTGTGTCAAATGTGATCTGAGAATATAAGCCCACTAATCCATTTCAGAAATGTTGGGGAACTTTTTAAATTTCCTGAGGTCACGTAAATAGAAGTTCTAGTTTATCTTCACTACATTTTAAAAAGCAAGGGTGTCATATCCTGGCACCTAAAAATGAAGTTTTGAGCCACTGTATATTTTATCTAATTTCATTTTCATAACAACCTTAATAAATTGCAGACTTAAATTCCCTGGGTGTGGTGGCCATGTTTATCTTGATCACTGCCATATTCTTGGCTCTTAGCAAAGTACCTGGCCCACAGAACATGCTTAATAATTATGTCTTTAATATAGTGATTACTCCTTAATTTAAGGAATAAAAGTTAAAAACCACAATGGTTACAGAACTTTTCTAAAGTCCAAGAAACAAAAAAAAACAGAGCCAGGTTAGAACTCAGTCTTCTTACTTCTAGACCAATTCCTTTTCCACTGCCCCATTGCTACCCCAGGATAGATAACATGAGGCCGATGTGGAGGCAGTGAATTATCCTAAAGGAACCACCTAAATCTCCTATGCTATCCTTGTGTACTTCTCCCTCAGTTGAGCTAAAGGAAGCATGTGAAAAACTGGAGTAGATGGGGGAATTGGGGGAGGGGAGACAGGAAATGATTCAACAGGTCATATCCTTGAGTAATGGTTTCCTTTTTTTTTATTTTGATTCACTGCTAAGATGCAAATTGTCTTAATCAGTTCAGGCTATTATGAGAAATATCACAGACTGGGTGGCTTAAACAACAGATATTTATCTCTTAGAATTCTGGAGACTGGGAAGTCCAAGTTCAAGTTGCCAGCAGATTTGTTGCCTGGTCAGAACCTCACTTCCTGGCTTGTACACAGTCACCTCCTCATTATATCCTCACATGTCCACGAGACATCAATTTTCTTGTTTCTCTTTTTGTAAGAGCACTATTCCCATTCATGAGGGCTTCACCCTGATGACCTAATATTACCTCCCAAAGGCCTCACCTCCAAATACTATCATACTGGTGATTAGGGCTTTAATATATGCATTGGGTGAGGGTATGGGGAGACAATCTATAGCACACATATTATACCACAACCCACCATTTATACCCACATGTATACTTCCCTCCCTGCTACACACACACACACACACACACACACACACACACACACTGACACAAAAGTTTCATGAAGCAATACTTACCCTTACTTATGAGTATCTACCTTTACTTGCGGTACATAAACTCTGATATTTCCTATCATATTCTATTATTTTTATTCTATTCTATTTCTTTAATGCTGGTAGGAATTAATTAGGTTTTCCAACCCTAGTAGGTACCCATCTAAAGTTTGAAAAATACTACCATTGAATAACTTAAGTCCTTGCTATTCTTTCTTCTTTCCAGCTTTCCAGTAGAAGGCAGTGATCTCAATAATTTGTTTGTTGTCGTTGTTTTACTACCTATGGGATAGCTTGTGATCACCGTCATAATAATGCAGCCACCTTATATTCATAAAATACTTTATAGTATTCTGAATGCTGACTCCTACTTTGTTTCTATGCAACACCCCCAGACTGGTGACTTAAGCAGAGAGATGCGTTATCTACATTTTATGGTTTAGAAGAGTAGGGTTAAAATACATTAAATGACTTGACCAAAGACACAGAGTGAATTAGCAGCACATCTATAACCAGTAACTGTCCTGCCTCCAAATCAGTATTCTTAATTGTGTCCCTATCACCAAAAACCAAAATGTGAGACAACAATTGAATTCTACTACCCTTTTGGGAAACTCAGAATAAAGGAAATAGGTGGTGTAATAGAAAAGGAAAATGATCCTGCTTGGAAATCAAAAGAGTGGAGGGAAGCATATGAGAGACAAAGTAAATGCTAATGTCCTATGGACAATGAGCTAATATTAATATATATGTGTATGCATGCATACAAAGTAGGACAGCTTATTACTAAAATCATGTAAAACAATAAGCACTTATCCTTATTTGCTACCTCATTTATGTTGGACTAGCATTCAGACTTAAAACTAATGTCTTTGTTCTAATTATCAAATTAACAGAAGTCTGGTTTTCAACAGTAAAACATGAAAAATAAAAGGCTATTCAGAACTTCTTGCCATTTAAAGAAACCATGCCTCCATTCTCCTTGGCATCAGGAGAAATATTCCCTCAGGAAATTAAAAATCATCCACCATTGTGTTCCTATCTTACTACCATGTTACAATTACAGAAGCACTAAAGATTAGAAGACAAAAGGCTAGCTATTTTTAGAGACAAAATTATTACCTATAAGAACATACACTACCTCCTGTTTTTATACACACTTTATAGATCCTAGGTAAAATAGATGGTGATAACAAATTAAACCTCTATTTAAATTGAATAATGGTAGAAAGTGAACAAGCACTGGTTCCAGATAAAACAAATAACAACAAAGAGAAGCACGTGTGTTTTTCCTTCCTCCACTGTGTAATGTTGGAAAACTCACACGATAAGAGCTTTTTGCCTTGCCAGTCTTGGCGAAGCAGCTTCTTTGTAAGATTTATCAAGTATAAAGTTGGACCACTTCTGTAAGGGATAAAGTACTCAGGAAATGCAATGATACCAATCGTAAAATTGTTTCAAGGAGGGTTTTAAGAATGCTCGTGGGAAGCCAGTGGATGCATCAGAACTTTGGAGGTACGTTGCAAAACATGTTGAATTGACTCTAGGAAACACAAGGTGATTTAAGGACAGCCCTTTGGAATTTATTTTAAACAATGAAAATCAGGTTTAGTGAGCCCATATGGAAAACCAAAGATTTAATTAGAAAAGCACTTAACATTGTCTGCTATATTATAGGAGTTCCTTTCTTGCACAGTGTTTTTATCATTTTTAACTACTCTCTTTGTGTAATCTTGCCCTGTGTTTACCCTACAGTTCCCTTTTGTTTCTTTGTCAACACGCTAACTACAGACAAGCAGATTCTATTATTTTAGCTTACTCAGTGGCTCTTAGATTGTTCATTGAGAAGATCACATCACAACTCTGCACAGCTGTTGGCAACATGTCTTGCCTGAAATAAACAAACAGATTTCATTTCTTCAATATAATTAGAGTTCAGCTAACTTATGTTACCAGGGAATGCAAATGTCCTTTTAAAAATGTGAAAGGTTTTAAATTTAAGATACATGAGTATGCCAGTCTCCAGTGTCTTTTTCTAGGGTTAGAAAAGGGACATGAATATCCATAATATTATTTGGATATTCAAAAGCTAAACTTTTGAAACGAATGAATACTCTACATTTCACTTTCAGTTACTAAATCCCCTCTGTAAAAATTGTCATACCAAGTGGAAACCTTCAAGTACTTTCATTCTCAGTCCAAGAGCTTCCCTACCTCTGCTTCAGGAGTGACTATAGTGCACCACTCTGTTGCCTGGTTGGTTCAAAGCTGGGCACATGACACAGCAAGGCCAATCAGAAGGATTTTTGCTGGAAACAAGCACAGGGCATTCTCTTTTTCTCTGAGCTAAAAACTACTAAAGACCAAATAATCCCAAAGCTGACAGGTACTATCTTTACCAATGCATGGAGAGAGCCTATCTCAAAAGGAAATCAACATGGAAAAAGAGCAAAAGCAGGCAAGGAAAGAGCAGTGCCCTAAAGGTATCATTTCACCACTTGAAGCCATTGGTGCTTGAGCTAGATGTGGACTTTGAGTTCCAATTTTACATACTCTGGGTTTCTGTCACTTGCAGACAAAATTGTTCTGGCTGCTGTTACAGATGGATTAAGCATTCCCTTTCATTTTATGCCATATTCACAGAAAGTTACCTAAAGAAAAACCGTGAACTTGATCTCTTTGCCTCTTCATGCTCTTTACTTTGGGCCTTCTCTCAGGTCCTAGCCAGCTGCCCTCCTCTGGTCCTCTATGTACCAGTCTCCTCTTTCCCAAATCCAAACCACCCTGCTCATAAGAAGAACACTGATAGAAATAATTTATATCTGAATGTAAACATATTCACTTAACAATCCTCTTAGGAGTGTTTGCAGGTTAAGATTGATCTCCAATTACAGAATGGATGTCTTATTGGAGTTTTTCATGTTATTTTATTTCTGCTGACATCACCACTCAATCTCCAGGGCTAGAAATCTCAAGTAACATTTCATAGCCAAAAGATGGAAACAACCCAAATGTCCATCAACAGATGAATGGCTAGCCAATGTGATCTACATACAATGGAATATTGTTCAGCCATAAACAGAATAAAGGTTTGATACATGCTACAGCATGAATGAACCTTGAAAACATTATGCTAAATAAAATAAGCCAGGCATGAAAGAACAAATATTATATGATTCCACTTATATGAAATATCTAGAATAGGCAAATATATGGAACAGAGGGTAGATTAGAGGGAACCAGTGTAAGGAGAAGGAAGATTGGGAGTTATTGATTAACTGAGTTTCTGTTTGGAGTGATGGAAAAGATTTGAAAACAGTGATGGCCATACAACCCTGTAAATATAATTAATTCCATTGAATATACCCTTAAAGTGGTTAAAATGACATGTTTTATGTTATATATATTTTATCAGAAAAAATTTAATTATACTATGATACTTCTCTCCTATTGGATTACAAAGATCTAACATTTTAACACTATATTAGTGTTATTGAGTCTACATGGAAATTGGTAGGCCCACATAATGCTGGTAGGAGTGTAAAAATGGTATAACCCCTATGGAGTAGAATTTTAAAATATCTTTAAAAATTACATATCCCTCTACCTTTTAACTCAGCAATTCCACTTTTAGGTATCTATCTTAGAGATAGACTGTAAAATTACAAAATGACATATGTCCAAGATGGTTCATGTCAGCACTATTTATAACAGCAGATGGCTAGAAAGAAGCTGAAAACAATAGGGGAATGGAAATGACTGAGAGGTTCCCAATTTTCTTCTAAAGACTTTAGTGTTTTTAGAGAAGTTAAAGGTTCACAGCAAAATTGAAAGGAAGTTACAGAGATTTCCCATATACCCCCCAACCCACACATGTATAGCCTTCCCCATTGTCAACATCCTATAAGAGAGTGGTACATTTGCTGCAATTGATGAACCCACACTGACACATCATAATCACCCAAAGTCCATATTTATATTAGGGTTCATTCTTGGTATCTTACAAAGGTATAATGAGTTTGAACAAAAGTACAGTGAAATTTATCTATCATTATAGTATCATACAGAGTATCTTCATTGCCCTAAAAATCCTCTGTGCTCCACTTATTCAATGCCCCCAACCCCTGATCTTTTTTCAGTCTCCATAGTTCTGTTTCTTCCATAATGTCATATAGTTGGAATCAAATAGTATGTAGCCTTTTCAGATTGGTTTCTTTCACTTGGTAATATGAACTTCAGGTTCTCCATGTCTTTTAGTGACTTGATAGCTCATTTATTTTTATCACTAAATAATATCATATTGTCTGTATGTACCATGGTTTACCTATCCATTCACTTATTGAAACACATCTTGTTTGTTCCAAGATTTGGCCTTTATGAATAAAGCTGCTATAAACATCCATGTGTAGGCTTTTGTGTGCACATAAGTTTTCAAGCCCTTTGGATAATTATCAAGGAACATGACTGCTGGATTTTATGGTAAAGGCATGTTTGGTTTTGTAAGAAACCAACAAACTCTCTCCAAAGTGGCTGCACCATTTTGCATTTCTACCTACAATGTAATGAGAGTTACTGTTGCTCCATATCCTCAACAGCATTTGGTGTTAATGTTCCAGATTTTGGCTATTCTAATATGTGTGTAGTGATACTTCATGTTGTTTTAATTTTTATTTCCTTAATGACATATGCCGTGAAGCATTTTTTCCATTGATTATTTTTCATCTGCAAATCTTCTTTCATGAAATATCTGTTAAGGCCTTTAGCCCATTTTTTAATTGGGTTGTTAATTTTTTTACTGTTGAGTTTTAAGAGTTCTTTACATATTTTGGATAATAGTTCTTTATGAAAAGTGTCTTTCGCAAATCTTTTTTCCTAATCTGTGACTTGTCATCTCTTTCTCTCGGCACTGTTTTTTTGCAGAGCAGGAACTTTTAATTTTAATGAAGTCTAGCTTATCAATTATTTGTTTATGGATAATGACTTTGATGCTGTATCAAAAAAAAGTCATCACCATATCCAAGGGCATGTAGGTTTTATCCTGCTATCTTTTAGAAGTTTCACAGTTTTCTGTTTTATGTTTTGGTCTGTGATCCACTTTGAGTTAATTTTCGTGAAGGACATAAGGGTATAAGGCCTGTGTCTAGGTTCATTTTTTTCATTTGGATAACCACTAGTTCTAGCACCATTTTTTAAAAGACTATCTTTGTCCTTTTGTATTGCCTTTGCTCCTTTATAAAAGATGGGTTGACTAGATTTATGTGGATCTATTTCTGGGCTCTCTATTTTGTTCCACTGATCTGTTTGTCTGTTCTTTAATCAATAATAAAGATTCATAATAAGATTTGTAGTAAGTCTTGAACTCAGATTTGGTAATTGTCCTTCAATATTGAGTTGGCTATTCTGGGTCTTTTTGCCTCTTTGTATAAACTTTAGGGTAAATTTGTCAACATTCATAAAATAACTTGCTGGGAATTTTATCAGAATTGCATTGAATCTATAGACTGAGTTGGGATTAACAGACATTCTGATAATATTGAATCTTTCTATCCATGAACATGGAATATCTCTCGTTTATTTAGTTTTTCGACATCATTCATCAGAGTTTAGTAGGTTTCTTCATGTAGATCTTATACATATTTAGATTTATATCTAAAAATTTCATCTTGGGGGGTGCTAGTATAAATAGTATTGTGAGGCGCCTAGGTGGCTCAGTTGGTTAAGCGTCCGACTTCAGTTCAGGTCATGATATAATGGTTCGTGAGTTTGAACCCCATATCAAGCTCTGTGCTGACAGCTCAGAGCCTGCTTCAGATTCTGTGTCTCCCTCACTCTCTTTGCCTCTCCCCTGCTCTCACTCTGTCTCTCTCTCTTAAAAATAAAAATTAAAATAAAATAAATAAATAAATGGTATTGTGTTTTTAATTTTAAATTCCACTTGTTCATTGCTGGTATATAGGAAAGCAATTGACTTTGGTATATTAACCTTGTATCCGGCAACCTTGCTATAAATGCTTATTTGTTCCAGGAGTAGTTGTTGTTTTTGGTCAATTAATTCAATTTTCACATAGACTATCGTGTCATCTTCCAACAGGATTTTATTTCTTTCTTCCCAAGCTGTATACCTTTTATTTCCTTTCTTCTTTTCTCCTTTTATTTTTCTTTTCTTAGCCAGGACTTCCAGTATGATGTCGAAAAGAAGTGGTGAGAGGAGACATCCTTGCCTTGTTATTGATCTTAATGAGAAAGCTTCGATTTTCTTACCATTAAGTATAATATTAGCTGTCATACTTAATGGTAAGTATGGTAAGAATATTCCTTATCTGGTTGAGGAAGTTCCCTCTATCCCTAATTTATTGAATGTTTTTATCATGAATGAGTATTGGATTTCATCATTTTTTTGTATATATTGCTGAAATTATGCGATTTTTCTCTTTTAGTCTGTTGATGTGATGGTACATTAATTGATATAGCAATGTTGAGCCAGTCTTGCATACCTAGGATAAATCCCTCTTGGTTGTGGTACATAACTCTTTTTATACATTGTTGGATTTGGCTTGCTAATATTTTGTTTAGGATTTTTACATCTATGTTCATGAGAGATACTGGCCTATAGTTTTAATTTCTTGTAATGACTTTGTCTGGTTTTGATATTAGAATAATAGTCTCACAGAATGAGTTGGGAAGTATTATCTCTGCTTCTATCCTCTGAAGAAGACTGTAGAGAATTGGTATAATCTCTTCCTTAAATATTTAGTAAAATTCACCAATGAACCATCTGGGGCTAATTCTTTTTGTTTGGGAAGGTTATTAATTACTGATTCAATTTGTTTACTAGATATCAGCCTATCTAAATTGTCTGTTTCTTCATGTGTGAATTTTGGCAAATTGTGTCTTTCAAGGATTTGGTCCCTTTCATCTAGGTTATCAAAGCTGTGGACATAGAATTCTTCATAGTATTTTTTTATTATCCTTTTAGTGTCCATGGGATCTAGGGTGATATCCATTCTTTCATTTCTGATATTTGTAATTTGTGTCATCTCTCTTTTTTTGTTAGTTAGCCTGACTAGAAGATTATCAATTTTACTGATCTCTGTAAGAATCAGCTTTTGGCTTCATTAATTTTCTCTGTTGATTTCCCATTTTCAATTTCATTGATTTCTACTCTAATACTTATTATTTCTTTTCTTCTGTTTAGTTTGTATTTAATTTGCTTTTGTTTTTCTAGTTTCCTAAGGTGGAAACTTATATGATTGAGTTTAGATCTTTCTTCTTTCCTAACGCATTCATTCAATGCTATAAGTTTCCCTCTAAGCATTACATCCAATGCATCCCACACATTTTGATAAATTGTGTTCTCATTTCATTCAGTTTTCAAAATATTTTCAAACGTCTCTTGAGATTTCTTCTTTGACCCATATGATGTGTATTGCTTAATCTCCACATATTTGGGGTTATTTCAGTTATCTTTCTGTTATTGATTTCTGGTTTAATTCCATTGTGGTCTGAGAGCAGAAATATGATTTCTATCCTTTTAAATTTGTCAAGGTGTATTTTATGGCCCAGAGTGTGGTCTGTCTTAGTGAATGTGAGCTTGAGAAGAGTGTATATTCTTCTGTCCTAGATAAAGTAGTCTATAGATACCAGCTGGTATCCAGTTGATTGGTGGCATTGTTGAGTTCAATTATGTCCTTACGGATTTTCTGCCTACTGGATCAGTCCATTCTGATAAAGGGATGTTGAAGTCTCCAGCTATGATGGTGGTGGATTTGTTTATTTATCCTTGCATGTCTACCAAGTTCTCTCTCCCATAGATTAATGTTCTTTTGTCAGTCACATACATACTAAGGAGTGTTATGTCTTCTTAGAGAATTAACCCTTTGTCATGGTATGTGCACTTCTTTACTGTTGATAACTGTCCTTGCTTTGAAGTTTGCTCTTTCTGAAATTAAAATATGTACTCATGCTTTCTTTTGTTTAGTATTTGCAAATACATTTTTCTCCATCCACTTATTTTCAATCTATATGTGTCTTAATATTTAAAGTGGGTTTCTTGTAGACAACATATAGTTGGGTCTTGTTTTATGATCAACTCTGACAATCTCTGTCTCTTAATTGGAGCTTTTAAACCATTGACATTCAAAGTGATCGTTGATATTGTTTATGATATTGTTCTTTATGATTAAGAACAACCATATTTGTTACTGTTTTCCATTCCTTGTCCTCATTCTTTGTTCCTATTGTTTTGTTTTTCACTCTTTTTCTGCTTTTATGGTTTTTGTTTGTTTGTTTGCTTGATTGGTTGGTTTGGGGGATTTTTCTGCCTTTATGGTTTTAATTCACATTTTATATTATTCCTTTTTCTCTTTTTTCTTAGCATATCAGTTATACATCTCTTTAAAATATTTTTGGTGGTTTTCCTAGAGTTCAAAATATACATTTGCAACTAATTCAAATCCACTCTCAAATAATCCTATAGCACTTCGTGGGTATTATGATTGTCCTGATAATAACAAAATATTTCTAATTACTTCCATTCCTTGTATCATTGCTGTCATTTATTTCACTTATACATAAGCCTACATAAGCAAATATATGGTATATACATAATTGTACATAATCAAATATATGGTTATTTTGAACTAACTGCTGTCTGTCAGATCAATTAAAAATAAGAAAAATAAAAATGTTTCTTTACTTCCACTTATTCTTCCTTCAGTGCTCATCATCTATCTTTATGTAGATCCGAGTTTCTGACCTATATTCTTCCTCTCTCTAAAGAACTTCTTTGAATATTTCTTCCAAGGCAGGTGTTCTAGCAACAAACTCCCTCAATTTTTGTTTATCTGAGAAAATCTTTACCTCTCTTTGACTTTTGAAGAATAATTTCACTGAGGAGAGAATTCTAGATTGGTAATTTTTTTTCTCTCTCAACACTTTATTTGATTCTACTGTCTTCTTGCTTGCACAGTTTCTGAGGAGAAGTTGGATGTGATTCTTATCTTTGTTCTTCTATAGATAAGGTATTTTTTTCCTGTGGCTTATGTCAGGATTTTTTCTTTGTCTTTGATTTGCTTTAGTTTGAAAATGATATGCGTAAATGTAGTGATTTTTTTCTTTTTTTTTTTCTTTTTTAGCATTTATCTTGCTTGGTGTTCTCTGAATCCTAGGTCTGGTGGTCTAGTGTCTGAGAATAATTTGGGAAAATTCTCAGTCATTGCTGTTCTAAATATTTCTTTTGTTTCTTTCTCTTTTTCTTTTCATTCTGGCATTCCCATTATGTGTATGTCAAAACTTTTTTAGTTGTTTCATAGTTGGATATCCTATTCTGTTTTTTAGCCTTTGTTCTTTTTGCTTTTTGGTTTTGGAAGTTTATACTGTTATATCCTCAAGCTCAAAGACTGTTTTCTCAGCCATGTCCAATTTTGTTACAGTATTTTTCATCTCACAGTTCTTTATGGTTCTTTCCTCTGGTTCTTTCTCTCTGCTTCCATGGCTCATCTGTCCTTGCACGCTGTACTTCCTTATCCACAGAGAACTTACATATTAATCATAGTTGTTTTAATTTTCAGTCTGATAATTCCCACATTCCTGCCATGTCGGATTCTGATGCTTGCTCTATCTTTTCAAATTGCATTTTTTGCCTTTTAGTATTCCTTCTAATTTTTTCTTGATAGAAATATATGAGGCATCAGGGAAAAGAAATTGCTATAAATAGGCCTTTAGTAATGTGATGATAATGTGTGTGAAGGAGGGGATGATGCGAGGAGAGGGGAAGCATCCTATAGTCTTATAATTAGGTCTCAGACATATAGTAACACCTCTGGACTAGGAACTTCACAAGTGTTTCTCAGTCCCCTGCCCCTTCAATGGGATAGAATGACTACTGCTGTCTAGGATTGGGTATTTCCCTTCCCTAGATCAGTTAGGCTCTGATAATACCCCAGCAGGTTAGATTCCAATGAACTACTTTCTTCTGAGGACAGGGATATGTAAGAAAAATAGAGTGCTCAGGCATATTTCAAAATGATCATTTTCCCCTCCCCCCTGCTAGAAGCAAAGGGGATTTTTCTCTAATATTTACTGTGAAAGCCTGGTTGAGATCCTAAGATAAAATACAGAAATGTGGGGGGCAGGTACTGATGACTGAGTTTCCCTGGAGTTTTTATCTCTCACAGTTGTCCACACTGAGCTAGCAATTCATCAATTACAACTCAAGTTCTCTTACCCTGGTACTGGTTCCTGAGGCAATCTGTGCTTTAGTAAGCCATGACTCCCTGTGTCCACCTCTCTCTCCAATGTCAGGGGCAGTGGTTTACCCTGTGTCCTCACCTCTCTTACAGATCCAAGAAGAGTTGTTGATCTTTTGGTCTGTTTAGCTTTTTCCTTGTTAGATAGAGTATCAACTTCCAAGCTTCTTACATGTGGAACAAGAAACCCAAACTTTCTTGATTACAACTTCCTCATTGAGTCAGTAATATTATTTTAACAGAATGCCTAAACTAAAAGAAATACCTAACAGTTCTGTTTATTAAGTAGTTAGGCCCATGCAACCTAAATATTTATGTCCCAATATCTTAGCAGCCATTTAAAAAAGAATAACAGACATCAATTGAAATAAAGCGTAATTCTGTTCTCAAATAACCACAGTTGCTTAGCAAGGGGACATGTGTACCTATGGGACACTATGCAACTTCTCAAACCCTGAAATCAGATGGAACACCTTCCGCATTTTCTACTCCATATCATTTCAGTGTGGTATTTGCTTTTATCACAGCAACCACCAAAAACCCATCTTTGCAAACATATGACATCAACAACAAGAATATAGCACAATCTAATATTGAAACAGTGATTTACTTCAAGCTAGTTATTTGTGCAGTCTGACAAATATCAAATATTACTGTGTTTCTCTCAAGAATTTAGAATACCCCACAGTGCCCCTGAGAGTTTGCTGCAGTGCCCTGGGGATTGATAAATAGTACATCTACCCAAAGGAGTCATATGTAGCTATAAACAGTTGTGAGGAATATCTCTATATCCTCCTGTGAAATGATCTTCAGTATGTATTATTAGAAGAAAAAGTGTATAAAACATATTATTAAAAGGAAGCATAAACATGAATGTATCTTATATTTAAAAGAGGAAGGAGAAACTATAAAATTTTTTTCTAATATTTACCTGTAGGCACAGGAAATTAATAAAGTAGAGGAGTCTGAGATAAAAGTTAGACTCTTCTATATATACCTGGTTTTTTGGATTTGATTTAGGAAACTTATACATGTTTCACATTATTATAAAATAATTTTTGAAAGCAATCTCTAAAAATAGTAAGCTAAATAAAGCAGATGAACTTAACTGCATATAGATTTTGTGGCATAACCACACAGAGTAACTATTTAATGTGATTTTAGAACACAAAAATTAAAAGGTAGTGGGAAATTCTTCAAATGTATTAAGAACTGCAAAAGCATATCAAGATGTTGCCAGTTATCATATTCTTGCTGGTAGTGTTGGTATTGTTACTCTGAGACTGTTTCATGTGTACTATGGGTTAAAACAAATAAGTAATTATGTTGGAGTTGTTGAGAATTGGTATTCTTGACATGAAAGACAGTAGATACAGATGGAAGCTATATAAGAATAAGTAAAAGAATCTTAGTCCTATAGTTGAATTCAAAGAGTCAGTATGGGTTCATGATATATTGTCTTAAGATATACATATAGTTCTTAACTCTACTCCCAAAGTAGCATCCAGCATCAAGATGAAAGTCAGTGTAACATTATAACTAGTTAATTCATTTTCACTTTAGTGAAGACAGTGTCCTCAGGGCCCTCCTGGGAAACAGGCAACTGAAGGGTTCTCTAGTTTTGTATAATTAATACAGATCAATATACCCAATTCTATTAGCCTTTCTACCTCTTTCTCGGTTCTCAGCCAAGACAGTTCCAGCAACCCAATTTCATATAATGTGGTCTGTTTTTCCCCCCAAGCTTTGAGAAATCATCCCAGTAATGCATTAGGATTGGTTCCAGGTCTACTTGTGAGAACATTAAGTCCTAAGTCATGGAAGGATGTACCGTATCAATGTACTCTCACTTAATGCAGCTTTATATTCTGTCCCTCAGCTACATCAATTTGAAGTCCATTCTAAAATATTTACCTTGTACATATTAACCAGGTCCTGTAGATGTGGGGGTGACTAATCTCTTTATTCACATAACAAAGACAACAAGTTCCAACTGGGCCATGCTAAGGCCTACCTTAGTTATTAGTTTAAAATAATGAGATGCAAAGGCAGATCCAAAGAGGACAAGTACTATGTTATGACTATTGCTTCAGATAAGTACTTTGCATGGTATCTAGGCAAAGAGATCTATCTTTGAAAAATAGGGAGTGGGTGAGCAGGTCAATTCTATTGGCAAACAAGGTATCTGAGAGTTGAACTTTTCCAAAATATATCCACCCAGATATTTCTATCTTACTTCTCTAGGGCCACTCCTTCCCTAAGGGTCTTGGCTTTACTATAGAAGACTTTATTGGGGCTATAAATACAGCCTACTTTCTGACTCCACTAACCTCACAATTAGGTCCTGGGCCTAATTTTTAGCACTAGCTGCCCTCTTACTTCAGAATGTGAGGTTCTCTTTGAATGCTACCCTGCTGGCCTTCTCCCTTTCACACTATGCATTCAATTGATAGTGACCATCCTGAACCAGATATTTCCTTTCTTTGGCACTTAACAACAAGCAACCAGAATCATAATTTTTATAATTATTATTGCCCTTGTATCTCTTAACTACTAGAGCAATTGTATAAGCAGAACATCTCCTTCTAGCTCTTCCCAAGACAACTAACCACAGGTGGGAGTCCTAGTAACTGTGATGCTACAGTATCACAAGTACCATGATCACCACACTTCACTCAGAAATGTGAGCTATTTTGGGGTGCCTGGGTGGCTCAGTCAGTTAGCTCTTGGTTTTGGCTCAGCTCATGATCTCACAGTTCATGGGATTGGACCCCACGTTGGACTCCGTGCTGATAGCACAGAGCCTGCTTGGGATTCTCTCTGTCCCTCTCTCTCTCTCTGCCCCTTCCCTGCTTGTGCGCTCTCTCTCTCTCTTTCTCTCTCTCTCTCTCTCTCTCTCTCTCTCAAAATAAACAAACAAAAAACAAAAAAGAATCTCCTTATCTTTCCCCCTGCCATATACCTCATTGGATCTGTTGAATCTTTCCTGGGTTTCAAGGTCTAATTAACCTATCAAATCTTCTATTATCATCTCAGTTGAAATTACTTCATCTGTTCTCCACCTTACCAGACCTGTTACCATAGCACTTTATTTTTATTTATATCTCAGCACTATATACGTTTTTCACAGTAATAAAGTTATTTGAAAAATAGCTATCTTGCCCGCTAGATTTGAGTCATTTGAGGACAAGGGACCAAATCCTATTGGCATTTTGAAACATCATTAAACCAGAACAGTGCTTAAAATACAATTTTCTTTAATAAACAACTATGAAACTGTTCTTTTTTTTCTTTTGAAATTATTCTATTCATTCACTTAACAAATATTTATAGAATGCCTACTAAGTACTAGACACAGTGCTAACTACTTGAGATATAACAAAAAGACAGAAAAGCATGAAAGCTACCTCCCCCCATCTCTATCAAAAATCTTCCATTTTTTCCTACTAATTACTACCATAAGTAATTTTTAACTCTTTCCCCGCCTCATTCTGCCCCCATGTAACTACAATAATAGGTAATATGTATTGCACACATACTACGGGCCAGACTGTGTTGCTTATTTAAACTCACTTAATTTTCATAACAACCAAACAAAGGTTGAATTATTAATTCAGTTTTATAAATCTGGTACTGGAAGTAAGAGAGATAAGTAATTTGCTCAAAAGTATAATGCTAGCAAGGAGAGGGCTGTGGGAACAGCTGGGACTCAAAACACTGTTTTATACTGTCTATGTGATTTTCATTCTTATTGCTTCTCAGAATGCCCTCTCTAAGCATGGTATCTCCATGTCTGCTGATAATACTAACTGGAATGCCCTCCTACCTCCATCCATCCAAACCCTTGAGCTAGTAATTACTATAATTATATCTCTCTCCAACACTGTTTATGTTTTTTGTTGAGAGCATATCAAACTTTGACTTTCTCTATTTTAAGCTACAGAAAAGATTGTTACCAGTGATGAAGTTTTGATAGTAAGAAATTCATTCTCTTCCTCGTTATCTTCTTTCCTTTGATGTTCTGTACCTTTATGCAATGAACATTTAAACTTCTCTTCGAAATGCAGACAGAAGAAAATTATTAGCAGAATCACCATAAGTAGATTCTTTTTTTTAGATAAATTTTGGTTTAGATATTTCACTATTTTCCTTAGGTTAGACAATAGGGTATGGAGGTGGGGCGGAGAAAGGCTAAAATGTTGTTAGAATACAAAACAAAATGGGATGCCTGGGTGGTTCAGTCGGTTAAGCATCTGACTTCGGCTCATGTCATCTTACGGTTTGTGAGTTTGAACCCCACATCAGTCTCTGCGCTGACAGCTTGGAGACTGGGGCCTGCTTCGGATTCTGTGTCTCACACTGTCTGTCCTCCTCCCCCACTCACGCTCTCTCTGTCTCTCTAAAATAAATAACATTTAAAAATTAAAAAAAAAAAAGAATAAAAAGCAAAATGTCCTCAGGGAAAAAAAAATCCTTTGACTTCTGTGTAACGGCCAATGGGAAAATGAGGAAGAAGAGGAAGAAGAAGAAGAAGAAGAAGAAGAAGAAGAAGAAGAAGAAGAAGAAGAAGAAATGTTTAAGTAAATATGCAGTTAGCAGAATTATTAATGATTTTAAAGCTCTTTCTAATGTAATTTATATTATTTAATTAATTTTCAAATTCTAAATTGTATTAGTCACTGATGTGGTCTCTGTGTCATGCATACATTGAAACTATGTTAAGTATTTTTAAGGTTCTATTGTGATGCCTGGTGTAGGATTGGCAGTATTTAAATGAGTCTGGCCTGCAGCTCATCATCTCAGGCTGTGAATTCATTAAACTTGAAAAGAGGCAGGCAAAAGATTCATTTTGGAGGGGAAATATCCAGGAGGATAAGCAGGTTGGTCCAGGAGTTGCTGTTGGGTGCCTTTGAAGAATGGTAACTCACCTTTCCCTAAAAAAGAACGGAGTGTTTCGGCATATGGTGCTTGCAAACACACATGCACTCTCCTGCTAAAAGAAAACAACCCTTGATCACTTAAGCTGTCCAAATGGAAATTATCCTACTATCTCATTCATCACTGCTCCATTCAAGCACTATATAATTCATTTCCTACTTTGGGGCCTCTGTATACTATCACAAGTGCTACTGCAATATTTAGTGTTTCAGGTTGGAAATGTGAAGTGATGCATAGACACAGTACTTAGTGTGAGATGATTACAGAACACTGTGACTTGTAAAAGGTTCTCAGAAATAAATACGCTTATGAGTTAACTTGAGATCTTAACGTTGAAAGAACAACAGCCAATGAAATTGTCTGCATTTTCTGAAGATGTGGTTTTCTGGTGAGATAATATTGGACTCTGAAGCTTCTCTTACTCACAGTGAAGTACACTTAAAACTGACTTTAAGGATTCATTTTGCACGCTTAAAAATCTACCTTTAGGAAAAGTGGGACTGGCTGGTAACCTAGCGTGGAAAGTGAAAGAAATGAACAAATATACTCACTCTTCCTGTGGGAATCCCAGCCCTAAAAAGTAATGTAAGGAGACAGTTTGCTTTCCTTTTCTTCTTCACAATCACCATAAAGTGATAATGACCTCAGGAGTCTGTGTGTGGCCCATTTGATGTGGTTTGGGCTTAAGGAAAAAGCTAAAGGCTAAATGTATTTTAAGTGGGCTAAAACCAAGATAAATACATCCCTGAGGTCATTGTTTCCATTAGTTGACAGCATGTATACAATATTAAAAGCATTGTAAAAACAATATACACTTTTCTAATGTTTTACTTTGGAAGACTAGTTATCTACACTCACTTTCTGAACACTGACTCAAAGTAAAACTTTTATTCCTTAGGAGAAACAATGTTTAAACAAACAAGCAACAAACAAACAAGTATAAACTATGGTTTACAGAAGAGAGTAGCTTTAGTTCAATAAATACCCTAAACACAGAGTTACATAAAACAAGCCATGGAGGCTAATTATAGTGCATGTTACACATGCATAGAAGTGTTTAGCAGTTTTTAGCAGATTTCATAGTTAATTGATCTGTATAAAATATATCCCACCTACGTCTAAAATCAATTGAGGAGGCAAGCCCAATGCTCAGTATGGAAAAAAAAATTCCATTAAACTAAGTTTTAATTTATCCACATCTCAAATTAGCATGGGTTAAACATAATTTTACATGATGATTTTGGTATGGTCCTCTAAAAAATCAACAAATATGGTTGTAGAAGCTGATCCTACAAGTCTAAAAGCTATCGTCCCAATATATATATAAGGTTTATTTGATATCTCTAAGTCAACAATAAAGATAGCTCAAACAGAACTATTTATGCTTTTGTGTGGATATCCTGTACTAGAGATTATCTTTTTGTGTATCTCTGTACTACACACACAGTTCTAAAGATTTAAATGATTCACCTGACTCAAAAATATGGCCTAATGATCTTTTTAATCTCTCCTTTCTTCATGAGCAAGTAGAAGTCTGTTTCCACTTGCCTGCTAGGTATTACCTGTTGGCGTTTCCTAACAAATTCCAGAAGAGTATATTGATTTTCATAAAAATTTATTTTATTTCTATGATACTTTGGCTAATCATACTTGTGACTGAGCATGCCATTTTGCAGAAAATGAAGGAAAACTTTTCTCCAAAGTGCCTACATGTGCATGAGAATGGCTAAAACAATAAGGTTTGAAATATTAAGTATTGGAGAGGAAATAAAACCACTGACACTCCTGTGCCTTCTGGTGAGAGTGTAAAACAGTACAACCACTATGAAAAACTATTTGGCAGCTTTCACTAGGGCAAATATACATCTGTAGTGTTACTTAGCAATTCTACTCCTGAATTTATTCCTAGGAGAAACGAGTTCTATGTCTACAAAAAGACATACACAAAAGTTTTTAACAATGCGCTTCCTAATATCTCAAAACTAGAAACAACTCAAATATCCATCAACAGTAGAAAAGATAAATAAATTATAACATATTAATACAGTGGAATATGATACACCAATAAACAAAAATAAACTAATGCTATATGCATCAATATGGATGAAACTTATCATGTTCTGTAAAATACTCTAGATACAAAAGATCATACTGTATATGCATAGATACTGGGTTGCTGTGTTACCAAATCAAATCCCCTTTTACCCCAGGGAGGATAGAGAAGGGGGGGGGGGGAGATAGTGCTATTGATAAATAATTATATCTTCAGGATCTATGTAAATATAAAGGGCAGTCTGAATGTTAGGACATCTGGGATCTGCTAAGTGCTACTTTTGGCTGTGAGCTCACATCTTCAAGGACACTGGTTTACACTTCTCTGCTACCAGGGTCTCTTGATAGAAAGTTTGAAAAGTGCTTTTCCACAGAGTATCAAGAATATAAACGGATGAAATTGTAGGAAGATCAATCCTTAAGAAAATAAAAGCATCGTATGTAACTGGATTAGAATTCAGGACTAAGAGAAGGACCGAGACAGATAACTAAGAAAGATCACGTTTAGGTTTTATAACCATTTGAGAAGGGTCAAAAGTTAACTGACACTATGATTCAGATGCGTGCAGGAAACATAGCTTCCTATTTCGTATTTAACTGACATGGTCTTATGGTTCCCTAACTGATGCAAGATTGAGAAAAAACCCTCTCCTAGCCCTGGTTATTTTTAACTAATCTGATCCCGTAATGTAAACTGTTCCTTTAGGTAGGCTCAATATTTTTGGATAATTGCAACATTTCTCTATTTCCACCCATTCTTTTTTTCCTTATACATGGTGGCATTTGGGTATGTGGAAAAGAAAGAGCTCACATGATCTCCTGACAGTTAAATGAAAGAGTCTTCAGATCTGGGAGGCATCCCTTCCTGATCCCACATGGGGAAGGCTGGTGTGACATAACCCAGATTCTGGGTCCTACTGACCAAGTCCTATGGATAAGGGTTCTTCTAACAACTGTGGTCAATGAATTTACAAATCATTTTTAATTGGCTTCATCAGGATGGGGTGCCCCTCTCAGCACTCACTGGCTATAATACCTGCTGAGTCTCTGCCAAGTTTTCCTTTCCAGTTTGCTGATCAAGTTCCAGCTCAGTGGCAGGCTGAGTGAACTTCAGCTCAATGTCCGTGTCATCAGAGAACCCAAGAAAACTCAGTTGGAAAACAGACCATCATCATGCTTCAAGATGCTACTGGGTCATCATGCAATTCTACCATCTTGACTATGCTATCCAACCTGTATTGTTTAGTGATCTCCTAAAAGGTCGCAAACATTGAAGGAGTCAAACAGCTTCTGTCCTTTTAATGCCCTCCTGCTCATCTAATACATTTTTCCCTGTCTGTCAAGGTCTAGGAGAAAATACCCAAATTTACATTTACCTTCCACTGCTTTCTGTTCTTATGATCCCCTAAAACCAGAAGCAATTGTCTTGTCTTTTTAACTTCCTATGTCATATCCTATTTCTTTCTTTCTTAATGTTTATTTATTTTTGAAGGAGAGAGAGAGAGAGAGATAGAGCATGAGCAGGGGAGGAGCACAGAGAGAGAGAGAGAGAGAGAGAGAGAGAGAGACAGAATCTGAACGAGACTCCAGGCTCTGAGCTGTCAGCACAGAGTCCAACACGGGGCTCAAACTCACAAACTGTGAGATTATGACCTGAGCCGAAATCAGACGCTTAACCGCCTGAGCCACCCAGGCGCCCCTGTCATATCCTATTTCTGTCAGATAACAGCAATGTTTGTGTCTTCAACATTAAAGGTAAAAGTTATCTTTGGCCCACTTGACCTAAATTCTTATGCATTTAATCAAAGTCAAAGGAAATCCTTTCCTTTTTTTCTCCCAGCATAGTCCATTTCAAGTGAATTATCTTAAGGCAAAATCCTATTTTGAATTTCAGAAGTTGAATTTCAACTCTTTCTCTCTTTGTTCTATAACTTATCCCCTATTTGTTTCCACCCACCTTGTACCCACTCCCACCACCAGGCAGATGAAGGATTGATTAGGAGGAAAATCTTACACATAGAACTCTCATATATTCTTATAAAATATTGATCTCATTAACCCTAAGGCTTGTCTTAACAGGGTCTATATCAGAGTGGTTAAGGACATGGGCTTTGAAATCAGATAGTCCTAGGGTCGCCTGGGTGGCTCAGTCATTTGAGCATCTGAACCTTGATTTTGGCTCAGGTCATGATCCCAGGGTCATGGGATCAAGCCCCCTGTCGAGCTCCATGCTAAGTGTAGAGCCTGCTTAGGATTCTCTCTCCCTCGACCCCTCCCCCTCCCCCACTCATGTGCACACTTGCTTTCTCTCAAATAAAAAAAATAAAATAAAAATATTTTTTTAAAAAAGAGGAAATAAGACAGTCCTACGGTTCAGATTCTGTTCTGTAATTTCATGGCTCTTTTTCGACTTTCTGAAGGATTTACTACAGCTGACTAAAAGGAAACAGGACTCTAAGGGAAAGGGGGGAGTCACACAGTTACAATCAGCAGTAGCCACATCATCATCACTTTCATTCTACTCCTCCTCACAGCTAATAGTGGCTACCCACTGAAGTCCTATTATGCCCCGGTTGCCTTTGATGGAAAAACTGAAGCTCCAGAAGGTTCTGTAACTTGCCAAAGTCATGCAGCCTAACAGTCATAAAGCCAGGATTTTCACTTAGGACCATCTGACTCTGAAACTTCTGTTAAACCCAATGCCCATTTCACAGATTGTGAAACTGGAGTTCGGATGATTTAAATAACTTGTGTGGCACAATACCACCAGTAAATTTATCCTCAGTCAGTGCTCTTTCCACTCAGCAACACTGCTTCTTGGAAATGTGGAGCAAGAACCTTAGCATATACACGCTATGCTGCTTCCCAAACACAGTGCGCCACATAGGACAGCATCAGAGAGTATTAGGGCCGGCAGAAGTTTCAAAACTCAATAGAAAACTCTCATTTTGCACAAGTTCTGAAGCAAAACTACATGGCAAAGGCCGGGTCTAAAACCCAGGTCTAATTCCATGATCTGCATTCTTTCTCCTTCCTTCCTGCACCCACTAAATGTTTCTTTATTTTGTCCCACTCCAGAGCCTAACAGAAGAGAAGTGTAAAGGGAAGAACAGGTGGTAGCAGTCAGAAGAGAGTGGGTGGACCAATCCTTGCAACCCTAAAGAAAAGGAATGGGTTCTGGCCCAGGCCCAAGAAGTGTCCCTGGGGGCTTATGTCAGCAGGAATCCCCGCATCTCCACAGGCGGATCCGAAAGTGCCTGGCAGATCCAATCATACAGTGACTCAAATGTCACAGCATGACTATAGAGAAAGAATAATAGTGGAAGCATGCCGGCCAATTTTCAACAGAGGAGCTCAGGATAAGGAAGCTTAAGAAAATTGCTGAAGAGAATGATAATGACAATAATAAAAACAAATAGCTATCACTTATTGAGTACTTATGTGTCTGGCACTGTGCTACATAATTTACATATCAACCTGATGAAGGACAGTTATTAGCCCCATTTTATGAGGAGGAAACTGAGGCATAGTGAGGCTGAGGAAGTTGCCCAAGGACACACAGCTCATAAGGCATAGGGTTTGGGTATGAACCCAGGCCTGCCTAACTTTGTGTACCTTAGCATATAATCATAATAGCAGCCATTAGTGTATAAGGCTGCACTAAGTGCTTAGTACATCATCTCCTTTCCTCCTCACAAAATCCCTGCCAAGTGCAGAGTAGTCTCCTCATTTTATAGGCGAAGTAAAATTAGTTCGAAGACCCTAATTGTTCAAGGTCACACAGCAAGTCAGTGACAGAGCCAGGATTCAAACTCCAGTCACTTTTATTATGAATCTCATCATGAGCATGGACATAACTACAGCAAAAGTTAACACAGCAAGCTAAAAATAATTTTAGTGGGAGTTGTCCACTTGACTTATTATTCATAACTAACTCCTAAAGACTCTGATAAGCTGTCTGCAACCCAGGTCCACACACCCTGAAACAAAAGAAGCATGAATTTTATTTAACCATTTCCCCATGAATGTTGAACCGCCTCTCAACAACTTTTACCACCCTGACAACAGCAGACAGTTGTGTAATCAGCAGCATTCTTAGAATAAACGTATTCATTGCTTTCCCATGGGCTCTCAACCTAACTCAAAACTACTTTTGGTAAGACAAAAAAAAGATGTAACAAAATATAAATGATACATATAGTAAGAACCCAAGAAAACTTTCTCTTCATGGAAAATTTTAGAAGTCATCACAATAAAAATCCAGTTCCATAATCACAAAGACTCCTACTCTATTAGCCTTTACATCTTTCATGTATGAGCAATTTACCAAAAAGGAAATAAAGATAGCTTTTAAATATCTGAACAAATACTCCTTCTCACTCATAGAAAAGGCAAATTAAAACACAACAAAGTCAATTTCAACCGTAGAGTTTTGGCAAAATTTTAGGGGGAAATCACTCTCATCTATCAATGTCAGAAGCATAAATTTGTATGTGTCCTAGGGCGGGCAATTTTACAACATCAAATTTGCAACCCATGTACAATTTGACCCATCAATTCACTCCTAAGAATTTATCCCACAGATTTACTTACACAAGTACAAATGACCTATTTTTTAACGTTTATTTATTTCTGAGAGAGAGAGTGCACATGCAAGTGGGGGAGGGACAGAGACAAAGCAGTTCCGAGCTGCCAGCATGGAGCCGAATGCCGGGCTTGAACTCACAAACCATGAGATCAAACCTAAGCCGAAATCAAGAGTCACATGCTAAACCGACTGAACCACCCAGGCACCCCCAAAATGACCTATTTATAAAGTTATTTATTGCAGTACTGCTTTTAATAGAAAAAGATGAATCAATAGGGGATCATCAGTAGAAAACTGTTCCTAAATCATGGACATGCAATGGAACACCACAAACCATAGAAGGAACGATAAGCTCTTTACATACAGAGATGGAACAGATTCCGAATCTATTGTAAAGTGAAACATGCAAGGTGCAGCACAGTGAATGTTGGATAATATTATGCATCCAGAAAGTTAGGAAGGGGGTGCCCAGGTGGCTCAGTCGGTTAAGTGTCTGACTTTGGCTCAGGTCATGATCTCATGGCTCCTGGGTTTGAGCCCTGCATCAGGCTCTCTGCTATCAGTATAGAGCTGGCCTCAGATCCTCTCTCCCCTGTCTGCCCCTCCCCTGCTGATTCTCTCTCTCTCTCTCTCTCTCTCCCCCTCCCTCTCTCAAAAATAAATAAACAGTAAAAAAAAATTTTTAAATATTCAGGATGTTTAAAAAAAGTTACAAAGAAAAATTTCAAAATATATATGTACTTATATATGAATAAAACAAATTTTTAAAGATATACAAGAAAGTAACAACATTCACTGCCCTTCAGGAAGGAAAGTGGGTGGTGTGAGGAACCAAGAGGAAAGGGATACTCATTTAATCCCTCTGCACCTTTTGAATTTTTTACCATATGACTCTATCTCTCATTCAAAACTTTTTTTCTAAAAATCAAATAAAAATAGCTTTTCAAAATTTGCTTTTCCTACAGTAGGTAAGATGCAAAATAGACCAAGAGTAGGAGGAGATAAATATTTTCTTTATATCTCTGAATTTTTGGTTATAACCATGTACACTAATTAATTTTCTTTCATCATTCTTAATGAATGTTTTTTTGACTATTAACAGAAAACATCAACTATTGTGCTCCAAAAAGCTGTACTGAATATTTCTCTTTTTTCTTTAAGAATCAGTTTCCATGGGCACCTGAATGGCTCAGTAGATTGAATGTCCAACTCTTCATTTTGGCTCAGGTCATGTTCTCACAGTTCATGAGATCAAGCCCCCCGTCAGGCTTTGTGCGGACAGTGTGGAGCCTGCTTGGGATTCTCTCTGTCTCTGTCTCTCTGTCTGTCTGTCTCTCTCTCTCTCTCTCTCTCTCTCTCTCTCTCTGACCCTCCTCTGCTCTCTCTTTCTCAAAATAAGTAAACTTAAAAAAATCAGTTTCCCATATTTTCCATCTAATAAAATCTGTTTTGTTTTTGTTTTTGTTTTCCTAGAGCAATATACAATCCAGCTCAACATCGCCTTAGAGAGACAGTAATGCTTGAGTCCAACCTTGTGATGTGTCTAGAGGTTTCAGTGCTCCTGACTGCAGCTTTTCTTTGCACATCATAGCGTTCTTGGTCACCCCTGGCCATGCTCTGATCAGTCTCCTTCTTAGAAAATACATCATCGAAAATTCCACATTTTCACTTTCATTTGTGAACATGGACCTAGAAAGCTTTCTGATTCTTTAAATGTTTTCAAATGTTAATTGAAGAGCAGAGCAGCTGTACCCAGTCATAAGCAGCATATCTCCAAGACACTCACTCTGTTCTTCATGAAGTGACATTTCCTACAATCCCAGGAAAATGTGCATAGATAGGAATAGGAACTAAACGGCTACTCAATCAACAAGCAAATAGCCTTCTTTTGGTATGTGATTATAATGTACATGAAACATAAGAAGTTTCCTACTAGACATGAATCTGGTAAAATGAAACTGTGAGTTATTGGCCAGTAAGACTACAAGCTAAGTTCCATGGAACAATATATAATAAGATAGTCAAAGATGCTTCAGCTTCTGTCAATGTATAAATACATAAAATGGAACCAAACCTATGCATGATCATGTTTTAGCCCCATACATGGACTAAATATTCTTTAAACAAAACACTAGGGACTGAGTGGACAAGAGACCAGTACAGAAAGCCTATTAGAAAATGCCTATTGAGCATTTAGCTACTTGGAACTAGAAAGAGCAATAAAAATATAAAGCCACTTCCCAGGGTTTGTGGTAGCAGTAGAACTTCATCTGTAGCTAGTTAGTGCACCTGGAATCCTGGTTACTCCAACACTGATATTGTGGCCCCATTCAACTATCCAAATGGCTAGTATGAAATCACTATAAGAAAAAAATTAAGTGTGGCCCATAGACAAGCAGTACCAGCATTACCTGGGACCATGTTAGAAATGTAGACTCCCAGGTCCCCCTGGAGTTCCAAAACTAGAATCTTCATTTTAACAAGATCTCTAGGAAGTGATTCACATACACATAAAGTTTGAGAAGTACTCTCTGGTATAGAGCACGAACACAAAAGGCACACAGATCTACATTGAAATCATAGCTCTGTCACTAGCTTTGTGAATGAGCAAATCATGTGACCCTTGAAGTTCCAGTTTCCTCATTTTAAAAATGGAAATGACAATAGCTAGCTTATATCTTTATTGTGACAATTAAGTAAGAGCATATATGGAAAAGGCCAAGCAGAGTACTAGGCACCAAGTAGATATTCCATGAAACACTAACACTGTTTCTCTACTCTTCTTCCCATTTTAAGAGAAAATTTAAAAATTTAAATAATAAAAAATAAAGGGGGGCACCTGGGTAGCTCAGTCAGTTGAGCATCTGACTCTTGGTTTCAGTTTGAGTCATTATGTCACTGTTCATGAGATAGGAGCCTACATCGGGCTATGTGCTCACAGCACAGAAGCTGCTTGGGATTCCCTGTCTCCCTCTTTCTGTCCCTCCCCCACTCATTCTTTCTCTCTCTCTCTCTGTCAAAATAAATAAATATATTTTTAAAAATAAAGAAATCATACCAAGACCACAACATTTAGTAATTCTTAAATCACACTACAATAATATTGAGAACTAAGTTAGGAGTTCAATCTACATCTAAACCAAGAGTTTTTGACTGATTCTGTTGATAGACTGAAGTTCATGACCTTACAGTCATCATTGATATTATACATGTTGCATTTTAATATATATGGAAACAATAATATGTCATCATTACTGTTACAAAAATATTTAAATTGCATGCCCTGCTGAGTCACTTTTATGTAAAAAAAATCATATGTAAACATTCAGAAGCAAATTCTTATATGTATGTTTATTCTTTTATCTCCCAAATCACATACTCAAATGTTGCAGTTACTATCTATAAGTATCTGTAAGTTACTACCTTAGAGTGGCTTTAAATAAATAATAACATTAAAATAATAACAGACTAATTGTATTTCATACCCACTCTTGCACGAGGAACTGTTAAGTTATTTACATATTTGCAGAAAAACTATGTAAAGAGAAACACTACAGGGGGTTGTTTCATTATAAGAAGCATCTTAGAAGAAATGTTGCAAAGTTATTAGAGCTTGAAAATCTCTTTCTTCATGGTGATATAAGAGAGGAAAATTATTTTCCCTCTACCCTTCTGGGTTCTTAGCTGAGACCACTGTAATAAAAGACAGACTAACAAGAGGAAAACAAACAGCAATTTATTAACATGTATACCTCATGTATACATTGGAGATACCCCTAGAAAAAAATGAGTAACTCCCCAGGTTGTATGGAGTTAAATACAGGGTTAAATACCATCTTAGTAGAGAAAGGGGATGGGGGTTGTAGTCCTCGTGGAAGAAAGTAAATGATTTTTAGAAAGATAGATGGGCCCAGAGAAGAATAAATGCGAAGTATGGTAATTTGTGACAGTTTGTTTGGATGTAGTGTTGGCTTGTAGTCTTTTCACTTTGATAGGAGTCAATCCTCCCTCGTTGACAAAACTCCAGGAGAGAATCTGTGACAATTGGGTTTCTTTTGGAGGACCTGTCTTTCAGCAGATCCTGCGCTCAGAGAAAGGGAGCTCAGAGAAAGCCTCTCACTGCATTGCTGCTTTTCAATTGCCTACTGCTCAAAATTATCAATATATCAAAGTGGTATGTTTTGAAATGGCATGTTCTAAACTGCTACAGTCATATTTTGGGGTGGCACATAATGCTTCCCTTCAGTGAAAACACAACCAGCAGGAGTAACTAGCCAACTTTCTTCCTATATACCACTTACCCAATCCCTGGAGATGGCACAGAAGTAAGAAAGAAGGTAATGTCTTTGGTAAATGAATGTAATGACAAAGTGGCCAGGTTGAGATTAGGGAGGAAACAATAAATTCTCTTCCCCCAAAAAAGAGAAGATATTTGGGTACTGTTAACCAGCAGATTTGGCAGGGGGTAGAAGGGAAGGGGCAAAGCTTTTCAGAGTTGCCCGTTATTTTACCTTACAAGAATTAAGTGGACCACTGCCTGCCCAGTCACTAGTGAAAGGATTAAAACAGTAGCCAGAGCAGCAGCAGACAAGGACTGTGAAATAGCCTTATCATTCAGGCAACCAAGTAGGAGCAATGGTCAATAAATTTGCCAGGCCTGGAGGCTTTCTCCTGCACACCCCTCCCCTCTCAACCAGAGGCCCAGGTGATTACAACTGACCAAGCTATTTCTTAAGAAGGAGAAATGCCAGCGCACAGGCTCTTAATCTTGAGATAATTCTGCCCCAACCCACAGTCAGTTTGCAAAGTAAAGTTAGGCTTCAGCCCTTGCCCCAACACTCACATCAACATAAGAGGTTAATATCTAAGGAATAGAAGCTTCAAAAAAAAACCAAACCAAAAAAAAAAAAAAAAAAAAAACTTATGGATACATTTTAGAAGAATAACATCTATGAGGAAAAACAACAAAGTAGACAACTCATGCTAGAGAAAGCAGAATGAATAGACAAGACCAAAGAATAATTTTAAATGACATCAACAAAGTGTTAGGAAGATAAGGAAGGATATTGCAAACCAGAAGCTGAAACCAGAGGACAAAAAGAAGACCCAACTTAACATACTAGATATGCAAAATATAACAATTAAGATAAAGTAGGTATAATAGCAGAGTGGACACAAAATAATACTCTGTTGAGAAAAAAATGGATCAAAAAAAGAATCACCATGAACATATATCAATGTAGCAATATGTCCACAAACTACATAAACCAATCAGAAATCTGAGGAGAAGCAAATCTCCATCTTTGCACTTTATGATTTAAGAACCCCTCGAAGGAACTGACAGATCAAACAAACTCCAAAATAACCACCTACAAGGAAGAGCTAAATAACACATTGTTCATTTTGAATTTATGGACACATAAAAAATTATGTCACCAAAATAATACACATCCTTTTAAAAGACGTGGAAATTTACAAAATTAAATATACTCAGTCACAAAGGAAGTTTCAATAAATTTCACAGGATCAACAGCATGGAGACTGTTATGTAATCATGATATAACAAAACTTAAAATCAATCCCAAAGCATAGACTTTTAAATCTCTTAAGCCCAAGAACAAAACACCATACTTACCAAACAATCATTATATTTAAGAGGAAATTATAATGATAATTATAAAATATTTGAACTAAACAGTAGCAAAACATCAAAAATTTGGTATGCAACTAAAGGAGTACTTAAGAGGAAAGTTATAGCCTTAAATGTGTTTGTCAGAAACCAAGAAAGCATGAAAACAAATGAGCAAAGCACTAAGCTCAAAATAAAACCAGAAAAAGAGCAGTAAGTAAATGCAAAGAGCCATGTAGAAAGGAAATAACAAAGATAAAGACAAAATCAATAAAAACAAATCATTAAAAAAATAAATAGTGAAGTTTAATAAAATCAAAAACTCATTCTTTGAAAAGATTAATAAGATCAATAAAGTTCTGATAAAACTAGGGGAAAAAAGAAGAAAATAAGAAAAATTCAGAATGAATGTGGGGAAATAACTCAGACGCAATAGATATTTTGAAAAATTCAACCTTAAAATTAATATGCTAATGAATTGAGAAAATCTAGATGAAAGAGGTAATTGCTGGGAAATTATGAAATGCCAAAAATGGCACTAGAAATATAGAAAACTTGAATTTAAGTTCCAAGAATCTTACTTTACACAACACTAAACCAAGATTGTGACAGATTAAGACATTAGCAATGTCAAAATCAATGAGGAAATGTTATTTAGAACACACCAGGTACTAGAACAAAACAGCAAGAAAAAGACAAGAAACCCAGTAGAAAAATGGGTAGAGAAAATGAATTGTTGGTAATTCACAGGAGAAACTTCAAATGGCTCATAATGCTTGACTTTACTAGGAATAAGAAAAACACAAATGAAAACAATTTTTTACCCTCATAATGCTTTACACTCTTCAGAGTGTTAAAAAGAAAAACAAAAGAGAAAGTCAAAATTGCCAAGTGTGTACACACATGTGGGGAAATGGGAACCCCCATGTGCTGCTGCTGGGGTTGGAAGTTGGGAGGGGGTAGATTGGTGAAGTTACTGCAGGGGACAAAATTTGCAAGCCCAAAATGTGTCTCTTTGGCATGTGGATTATTTTCGGACAATTATTTTTAAGAAACAGAAGGCTCAGGAAGAAACTTTGACCTCCCCCCTAACTGCCCAGAAGAATTTATTTAGAGGACCTACTCCAGAAAGTGAGCTATCACTATAGATAACAACAGTATAACATGAACTAGGGGTGGTAAACAGGTAGAAATTTAGCAGAGTCTATTTATAAAAATTCCTGTCTCACTGTTTTGTATGGTCTGGCAAACATTGGTTTACCATCTACTCCTTTTCATCTTTTGTGAATTGCCTTCCTATCCTTTGAAGCCACAGACCCTATCCTTTTCTCCTTAGCTCTGGAAGGCATATGAGCCTCAATTACCTGACTGCCTATGAGCCTCAAATTCTTTTGGAGCCCCCATACATATGTAATTAAAATAGTTTTTCTCCTGCTACTCTGTCTCATGTCAGTTTAATTCTTAGACCAGCCAAAAGAACCTTAAAGTACAGAGAAATTTTTTTCTCTCCATCAGAATTCTGAGAAAGAATTTGACAATGCTTTCTGAAATTAAACACACAAAAACTAATATCCAGCAATCCCATTGCTGAATACATATACCCTCAAAGAAACCTAGGCATAGTTCTAGATGTACGAGAGGTACATGTATAAGAATCCTCAAGACAACCTCTTTGTGGAAGTGAGTTGCTGGATATACTAAGGTCTCCATATCTAGCAATACATATAGGTAGCATGTGGTGGATGAATACCATGAAATGACAAACTGAAATACATACAGTAACATGGACTGATAACAAAAATATATTATTGAAAGAAATATGTAAGAAATAAAACTATCTGTATAGTACAATAGTGTGTAAGTAAATTTTACAACATATTTACAAAAATAATACTATGTAGTTTTCAGGGTTCATACATAGCTAAGTGCATATATCACTTATGAACATATATATCACACACAGTACACTGGGTGCCTTTAGTGGGAAAGGAAGGAGATGGAGGTGAGGAGTAATAAAATGGAAAACATGCAGGAGTGTGGAGAGAGATGGCAAAATCATAAAAGGAAATCAGGTTTCCTGATCAACACAATCTTATACTCTGCCGATGATCCAAGGGTTTCTAATTAGGCAAGACAAGAAGACTCTGACCAGATACGAAAAGTAGTATACAAATCATAGAAGGATGAACAGCAATGCAAGAACCAACAGGAACTCCCTTGGGGCTGAAGGATAAATAATGGCCATTGTAAGCTAGCGAATTAAATCAGTGTGGAATATTAATAAATTAATATTTAGTTTTTGTCCCTGATTCCTGGAAAAGAGCTTCTAAAAACATTGGTATCTCCTGAATAATAGAAGTGTCTTTGTATGCCAATAAGATGACTCCTACTTAGCTTCAGGGTGGTGGCTGGTCACCAAAAAGACCAAGCCATCAGTAGAAAGGTAGAACTTTAAGCCCACCCATCCCTCCACCCATAGCTGCAGAGAAGAAAGAATCACAATGGTCAATGGCTTAATCAAATACATCAACACAATGTAACCTCTATTTTAAAACAAAAACAAAAAAAACAAAAACAATATAAAAACCTAAATGGTGGAGTTTGGAGAGCTTCCAGGTTGTTGAACACGCTGATGTGCTGGGAAGGTGGCTCACCTGAAGAGAGCGTGGAAAGGCCACCCCACCTCACCCTCATACATTGCCCTACGTATCTCTTCCATTTTGGCTGTTCCTGAGTTGCATCCTTTATATTAAACCAGTGAACATATGGGAATTATTCCTATGATTTCAATAAGCTGTTCCAGCAATTATCAAACTCCCATTTTGTAGCTGGTTGGTCAGAAGTATTGGTGGCCCAGGACTTGCAGCTGGTATCTGAAGTGGGGACAGTCTTGTAGGACTGAGGGATCTAATTCCAAGTAAATAGTGTCAAAATCAAACTGAATTGTTGGACAACCAGCTGGTGTTGGAGAATTGGAGAAGTGGTGTCAGAATAAATCATAGAACCAGCCAGATCAGTAACAGTGGCTTAGGGAGTGAAAGACTTGCCAACTTCCTGTGGTAATCACCAAATAATAATCACCAAGTTAAATATTATTTTATGCCAATCAAATATATTAATGAAACTCTGGGCTATAAAGCAATGGTGTGTTGAAGATCTCTACTGGTCCCAAATATGTAACACACAAGTGTAACACATGTTAATCTAAGAGTAATCTTTTTTTTTAATGTTTTTTTAACGTTTATTATTGTCAAAGAGAGAGAGAGAGACAGAGAGCAAGCAGGGGAGGAGCAGAGAGAGAGGGAGACACAGAATCCAAAGCAGGCTCCAGGCTCTAAGCTGTCAGCACAGAGCCCGACGCAGGGCTCAAACCCACATACCGCAAGACCATGACCTGAACTGAAGTCGGTAGCTTAACTGACTGAGCCACCCAGGCACCCCTATAAGAGTAATCTTAAAATTCTAATTCCCTTCCTATTGTGGCAGCAACAAGAGGCATGAACGTTATTTATTAAGATACACTAACCAAACTAGTTTGCACTGGATAGGATTTACTTCTGATCAGACAATTCACTAACACATTGTTCTATCTGCATACAAAAATATAGAAATAACAAATATTAGCAGGTCTAATGCTGATAGAGTAGTTTGTTTTTTTTTTTCAGTCAAGCTTCTTTCATAATGCAAAATGGCCTCTCCACATCCCAGTTAAGAAAACCTGGCCTTGGCCCAGATTTGTAGCATTTACTTAATGACCAGAAGGGCTGAAGCTTGCTTTATACAACAATGAGCATTTTGTGGGCTGCTATTATAACTACAAAAAGTCTTTATCCACCTAGAAGCAATGTCCTCTTGTAACTCCAAGAGAATTCAATCATAAAGAAAAGAAAACAAATATTTTATGCAAAATATTAAATGCAGGCCATAAGTACAGATGTATAAAATGCAACTTTCTATATTATTCCATAATAATTTAGTTTCTAGTTTGGTCTCTAATTCTCCAAAGTGAACTTAAGGTTGTGTCTGAATTCTGGGGGTCTGAGACAAATGTTAAGCATTAAGAGGTGGTATGTGACCCTTAATGTTACTTGTTCTTGCATGCATCTTCTGAGACTCCAGAGTCCCAGCAGTTCAGTGGATGCACTGGTTTCTCAGTGCATGCTTCTTGGGCTGAGGAGTCTCTTATACTGGTCCACACAGTTCCATCAGATCCAGCTGTGTGCATTTTTTGCCACTCTGGAAGACACAGAATCATTCTTCTGGAATCCAATACCACTGACTATGACAACATCTAATCCAAAGACTTGTTCTCATCTCCAGAACTCTAACCCAGAAAACAGGCCACAGGGCCACCATCTTTGGGACACTGTGTAACTTTATTCTCACTTTTCTGTCCCCCCTCTTTTTTCCTCTCCCCATCAGCCTAAGAGAATGTCTTCTGCTTGAGGGTTAAGGAAACCTCCTCTCCCTCAAGGTACTTCTTGTCAACATTCTACCCATCCCCAATACCCAAAGTCATCTACACTATCCTGAGAAGGGGAAGCCAGGAAGAGCATTTTTCCTCTTCTTTCCAACCGGTCATGAACTTCCACTGAGGAAATAAGCTCAGAGGATCTTGCCTGAAGGAAGCAGGGAGAGTGTTAGCCAGGGAAAAGGGAGAGGGGCAAAAGGTGATTTTCAGGAAAATAAATACAAACTTCCCTCTCAAAACTGTTATTCCATAACATTATCACCACCTCTTCCTAGACAACTCACTCTGTTCCATGTCTAAAATAACACAGTGCTAAAATAAGCCCTCAACAGACTGTGATGGCCAAAAAGAGGGGCAGGCATGTCACAGAACATTGAATTTTAGTCAGCGACTAAAAACTGATAAGGATTAGGCATAAAATTCTTCACATTCCAAGCCACATTCCATTCTTCACATTCACTGGCAGATCATTTACCTTCTAAAGTATATCCTTGCTACCACTAGATTCTGCTGTCAATACCCAAAATGAGATTGCTGCTTTTCAAACTCTGAAGGTGAAGGAATTACACTGAAACTTCCACCTACTTTAGTATTAGTGGAACAGAAATAAGACTGGTACTTGTTCTAAGTCCACAAAGGCGTACAAACTCAAAATAGAGTGCATTGGTTAGGACTCATTAAGGTGGCAGGACTCCGTTTCAAACTGGCTTAAATCCTAAGAAAATTTAGTTTCCACGTGACTGAAATGGCAAAGACAATGCAAGCATCCCATTGAAATCATAATGTCAACATAGTTGAGGCTTGGTTTCTCTGAGGGTGTCTTACCTCTGTGTACCTCCTTGGGCCAGATTCATCCTCCAAATGCTGCCAGGGCTATATATCAAGGGAGTAGTTCCCTCGAGGGAGGGAATATTTATGTAGTTCTAATGTGCCAGGCATTCTTCTATGTTTTGGGGACACAGAAGTGAACAAGTAAGATAAAGCATACACTCTGGCAGGAGAGATGTATAATAAACACACAAAGACGAGACATAAAATACAGTATTTATTTCATAAGTCCTCAGAAGAAAAATAAAATAAATAAAAGGGTGTGATGGAAATGCTACTTTATTTGAAGTGAACAAGGAAGTGTTTTCTGAAAAAGAGACATTTCACCTGAGTCCTAATTAAAGTGAGAGAGTGGCCATGATGACACATAGGGGAAGGGGCTCAGGCAGCAGGAACATCCACTGTGAAGCCTCAAGAAGGGTTTGTGTGGCCTGCTGGAGGAATAGCAAGGGGAGCAATGTAGTTGGGGTATTCTGAGCAAGAAGAAGAGCAGCGTGAAATGGGAAGAGGTAAGAAGCCAAGATATGATGGCGGAGACTTGGTAGGCCTGGTGCAAATGCAGGATGTGAATAGAAGGGTTACAAGAAACCACTGGAAGGTTTAAGCAGGAAAGCATCTGTCATTTTTTAAAAGGACCACTGCAGCACGTACAGGTTAATCAGTGGGGGTGAAAGAGTAGAAGCAGGAAGTATAAGTAGGGGGTACAGTGGGTTGGATAGTGGCCCCCAAACATACGTCCAAATCCTTTCTCCTAGAACCTATGAATGGGACCTTATTTGGAAAAAGGGCCTTTGCAGATAAAATTAAGGATCTCAACGTGAGATAATCCTGGACATAAAGTGAGCCCTAAATCCCGTGGCAGGTATCTTATAAGAGAGAGGCAGAAGGAGATTGGACACAAAGAGACCGAGGAAGAAGGCTATGTAGAGTCTGAGGCAGAGATTGGAGTTATGCTGCCATAAGCCAAGGACTACTTGGGGCCACCCAAAGCTAGAAGAGGTGAGAAAGGAGTCTCCTCTAGAGCGTTTGGATGGAACATGGGCCTGCCAACACTTTTATTCCAGACTCTACGCCTCCAGAACTGAGAGAAAAAAAATTTGCTGTTTTAAGCCAAAATTTGTGGTAATTTGTTATAGCAGTCCTAGGAAAGGAATACAGGAACTATCATAGGCATCCAGACAAGAGATGCTAGCGACTCAGACAAGGATGATAATGGTGCAGATGGTGAGACATGGTCTTTTGAGCTTACAATTTGAAAGTGGTGATAAAAAAAAAAAAGTTTCCTAGAACTGATAGGATTTGCTACTCTACTGTCATCCAGAAGAGAGAGGACATTGTCCCACATTCATCAGCTGAAATCTGAGTGTTATTCTGACTGGGCCATTCTGGTCATAAGCCCTTTTTGGGTCAGACGATGCCATGCACTGAAGGACACAGGCCTGAACTGTATACCTAGAGTAGACTTTGTGTCCTCCAGCTCTTTCATCTTTCCTGAGAATACCCAAATTTACCTCAACTATCTGTCCCTCTTGAAGGAACCCCACAACCCTCATGGAAATTGACCCCATCTCCAGGTCTAGGAAGGATCAAAGTCAGTCCCAGCTGAACGGTCTCATTAATGTGCGACAAAAATGAATATTTATAGAGTGCCGAGTCACTGACCCCCTCAACAGTCACAGTGGCTAGGTAACCTGAGTCAGTCACAGCCTCCATTGTTAATCACTTCTAGCTCTAAGCCTTCTAGCCTCATTCTTGCCCTAGGGTACCACCAAATAGTTTCATTTCAAATGTGTGCCATGATGTGAAAAAGAAAATTGGATTGCTGATAATCCCCCACTCTGCCAGGAATTTATTTAAGAGTCCAAACTTAAGCCATTGAGTTTATGAACTCATAGCATTCCCTGGAGAACTTCTATTGGCCTGGGGTGAACTTGTCATCAAAAAAGATCTCTCTCTCTCTCTCTCTCTCTCTCTCTCCCTCTCTCAACATGAAAAAGAAAACATGTGCTCCTACTTCTACTAGCAGCCACCTTGTGACTCAAGGCAACCAACCAGAGATCAGTGACAGAACATGGAGAATGATACAGAAATAGACCTGGAGGTGTGATCATACCATGCCTGACGCCCATTCTTCCTCTCTGGACTTTCAACTATGGAAACTTACAAATTTCCTTATTTTAAACTCATTTAAATTAGGGTTTCAGTTACCTGTATCTCAATGCACCTCGACAAATCTAGTACTTTTCCCAGAACCACAGAGGCAGGAGACAGAGTTCACTCTAACTAGCTTAGCTTAATCAGGGGTTACTTCTGGAACAGGAAGGAGGATAGCCTCATCTAAATCACATGGCTAAAGCATAAGAGACTCTTAAAAACTGAGAACAAACTGAGGGTTTGTGGGGGGGTGGGAGGGAGGGGAGGGTGGGTGATGGGTATTGAAGAGGGCATCTTTTGGGATGAGCACTGGGTGTTGTATGGAAGCGAATTTGACAATAAATTTCATACATTGAAAAAATAAATAAATAAATCACATGGCTAAAATTTCCAGCTATAATATGGATGAATTTGTATAAATTTTAAATGATACATTCATTTATCACATTTTTCAGTTAGTGAAGGAAAACATGGGCTTGGAAGAAATACTACAGCATGTCTGAAAAACATTGGGAGTAAGAGAGTTAACACTATTTTATTCTTCAGTTCCTATTCTCTAATTAACTGATATAGTTGATCTCTTTAGACATAACAGCTACATAACATAACAGTATATGTACATGGTACTCTATAAAGAAAACTCAAAAAATAATATACAGGGGTGCCTGGGTGGCTCAGTTGGTTAAGTCCAACTCTTACCTATAACCAGTAAAGAAACTGAATCAGTAATCAAAAATCTCCCAAAAAACAAGAGTCCAGGGCTGGATGGCTTTCCAGGGGAATTCTACCAAACATTTAAAGAGTTAACTCCTATTCTTTTGAAGCTGTTCCAAAAAATAGAAATGGAAGGAAAACTTCCAAACTCATTCTACAAGGCCAGCATTTCCTTGATTCTAAAACCAGACAAAGGTTCCACTAAAAAGAAGAACTACAGACCAATTTCCCTGATGAACATGGATGCAAAAATTCTCAACAAGATACTGGCCAACCGGATCCAACAATGCATTAAAAGAATTATTCACCACAACCAGGTGGGATTTATTCCTGGGATGCAGGTCTGGTTTGATATCTGCAAATCAATCAGTGTGATACATCACATTAAAAAAAGAAAGAATAAGAACCACACGATCCTCTCAATAGATGCTGAAAAAGCATTTGACAACATAGAGCATCCTTTCTTGAAAAAAAAACCGCAAAATAGTAGGAATGGAAGGATCATACCTTAAGATCATAACGGCCATATGAAAGACCCACTGCTAATATAATCCTCAATGGGGAAAAACTAAGAGTTTTCCCCCTAAGGTAGGGAACATGACAAGGATGTCCACTCTCACCACTGTTACTCAACATAGTGTTGAAGTCCTAGCCCCAGCAATCAGACAACACAAAAAAATAAAAGGCATCCAAATCAGCAAGGAGGAGGTCAAACTTTCATTCTTTGCAGATGACATGGTACTCTATACAGAAAACCAAAAAACTCAACCAAAAAAAGTTACTAGAACTGATCCATGAATTCAGAAAAGTCACAGGAAATAAAATCAATGTACAGAATTTGGTTGCATTTCTATACACCAATAACGAAGCAACAGAAAGAGAAATCAAGGAATTAATCCCACTCACAAGTCCACCAAAAATCATTAAATATCTAGGAATAAACCTAACCAAAGAGGCTGAAAACAATAGAAAGACTATGAAAGAACTTGAAGACAACACAAAAAAATGGTAAAACATTCCACGCTCATGGATTGGAAGAACAAATACTGTTAAAATGTCAATATTACCCAAAGCAATCTACATATACAATGCAATCCCTACCAAAATAACACCAACAATCTTCACAGAGCTAAAACAGTGCTAAATTTGTATTGAACCAGAAAAGACCCTGAATAACCAAAGCAATCCTGAAAAAGAAAACCAAAGCTGGAGGCATCACAATTCCAGACTTCAAGCTGTATCACAAAGCTGTAATCATTAAGACAGTATGGTACTGGCACAAAAACAGGCACAGATCAATGGAACAGAATATAGAACCCAGAAATGGACCTACAAACATATGGCCAATTAATCTTTGACCAAACAAGAAAGAATATCCAATGGAAAAAAGACAGTCACTTCAGCAAATGGTGCTGGGAAAACTGGACAGTGACATGCAGAAGAATGAACCTGGACCACTTTCTTACACCATACACAAAAATAAACTCAAAATGGATGAAAAGACATAAATGCAGGAAAGGAAGACATCAAAATCCTAGAGGAGAAAATAGGCAACAACCTATTTGACCTCGGCCACAGCAACTTCTTACTATACATGTCTCTGGAGGCAGGGAAACAAAAGCAAAAATGAACTATCAGGACCTAATCAAGATAGAAAGCTTCTGCACAGTGAAGGAAACAAATAGCAAAACTAAGATGCAACCATTGGAATTGGAGAAGAAATTTGCAAATGACATGTCAGTTAGTGTCCAAAATCTATAAAGAACTTATCAAACACAACACCCAAAAAACAAATAACCCAGTGAAGAAATGGGCAAGAGACATGAATAGACACTTCTCCAAAGAAGACATCCAGATGGCCAACCAACACATGAAAAAATGCTCAACATCACTCATCATCAGGGAAATACAAATCAAAACCACGAGATACCACCTCACACCTCATACCTGTCAGAATGGCTAACATTAACAACTCAGGCAACAACAGATGTTGGCAAGGATGCAGAGAAAGAGGAACTCTTTTGCACTGCTGGTGGGAATGCAAACTGGTACAACCACTCTGGTAACCAGTATGGAGTTTCCTCAAAAAATTAAAAATAGAACTACCTTACAACCCAGTAATTGCACTACTAGGTATTTACCCAAAGGACAAAAAATGCTGATTCAAAGGGACACACGCACCACAATGTTTATAGCAACATTATCAACAATAGCCAAAGTATGGAAAGAGCCCAAATGTCCATTGACTGATGAATGGATAAAGAAGATGTAGTGTGAGTGTGTGTGTGTGTGTATATATATATATATATATATATATATATATATATATATATGTGTGTGTGTGTGTGTGTGTGTGTGTATGTGTGTATATATATATGTATATGTGTGTATACATATATACATATATATACATGTATATATATGTATATATACATGTATATATATTCATTGGAATATTACTTGATGATCAAAAAGAACGAAATCTTGCCCTTTGCAACAACATGGATGGAACTAGAGTGTATTATGCTAAGTGAAATAAGTCAGTCAGAGAAAGAGAAATATGATATGATTTAACTCGTATGTGGAATTTAAGATACAAAACAGATGAACATAACAGAAGGGAAGGAAAAATAGTATAAAAACAGAGAGGGAGACAAAACCTAAGAGACTATTAAATATAGAGAACAAACGGAGGGTTGCTGGTGGGGTGTTAGGTGGGGAGAAGGGCTAAATGGGTGATGGGCATTAAGGAGGACACTGGTTGGGATGAGCCCTGGGTGTTATATGCTAAGTGATGAGTTACTAAATTCTATTCTGAAAAAAAAGAATATATTTTGATTAAAAAAAAAAGTCCAACTTTTGATTTCAGCTCAGGTCATGATCCCAGGGTCATGGGATGGAGCCTTGCATTGGGCTCCGTGCTGAGTGTGGAGTCTGCTTAAGATTCTCTCTCTCCCTATCTCTTTCCCCTGCTTGTGCACACATGTGCACACACGTTCTTTCTTTCTCTCTCTCAAAATAATAAATAATAATAATAATATACAGAGTGAGTGTCTTTATTTTTGTATGTATAACAGTGGTTTCTCTGGCTGTTAACCTGGGAAAGAATATTCAAGGCAGTAAAACAACCTTTGAATGGCAGAACAAACCAACGAACAAATAATAGCAACATGTTTGATATAATCCAACTTGGCCCCCATTGACAAGCCACTCATCCCCATTCCAGCATAGAATGAGAGTCAGGGGCCTACTAGTCATAGATACTGTGTTGCTCTGGGAAGGCAGAAGATTCAGCAGAAGCCACAAACTACTTATTCACAGACAAATTCAGCCCATAGACATGTCTTGTTTCATGTGTAGAGTGTATAGCATTAAAATTTCACCCTTGTAAGGAGACCATTCTTAAACAGGCCAATTTAATTTCTCCTCTTTTGAGAGGCCCAACCTACAGCTTTCACATTTACTTCTTTATTTAATTTTGATCTGAAACCCTATAAACAATCTAAAGTAGCGATCACTACCCTTTTGGAAACTGAGAACATGGGACAGAGGAGTCAAATGGCTCATGCATGGTCCTATTTCCTAGCAGGAGAGAGAAAATCAGAAGTGAGCTCTGCAGAATCCTATTCCATTGCTCTGCTCATTAAATCACACCATGACTATTCACTCTACCTCCCCACTTAGATAGAACTACCATACTGCCATTATTGTCCTATATTTAAGTAGTGATGCATAAGGACAAAGAACCTGAAATTGTGAGGGGTTTTTTTAAAGAAAAGGGTGATTGATGAAAGCTTGCCCTATTTCTGATATGCTCCTGATTCAATAATAAAACACTAAAGTATATGCATGAGCCATCCTTAATATGTGAAAATAATGTTCTAGAAACGTTTTATGAGGACAAGTGCTTTAAGTTAGATTTTTATTAGTGGTGTCAAATTTTCCTTGACTTAGCATTCTATTCCATCCTATCAGAGGCAATGGCTTGGAAGAGTTTAGGGGAATGGTTTAAGGTCTAAGCTGACAACATTACCCCCTTAACATAATGGTTTAATAGACGTGACCAATCACCAGTGTAGCATTAAGCAAATTTCTGAGCAAAGATGAGTTAGGAAAGGGAGTAAAAATGAATAATATTTATTTAAGGTTAGGGGCAAATTAAAAGAAAAAACACAGTCATTCACATTAACATTTGTTCAGAACACTGATGCAATTACTACCTGACCACTGGAACGATGGCTGCATGGACCACAGAAAGAAGAGAGGCCACTGAGAGAGGTCAGAATGTAGGTCTTAGTTTTCAATTATATCTCAGCAACACTGCCATTTTATACTGAGTGGAGGGCATTGGCTAGAAAAGACTACCAAGTTAAAGATTAATTCTAATACAAAAAAAAATTCCACAGAATTAACATACTATCCAATTTTAGCTATGATTTCTAAGACAATTTCCTTCTGTGACTCCACATTCAAAGATCCATAAAGCAGCCTTTTTTTGGATTTATTTCACATTCCTCTAGCAGATCCCACAGTGTTCAAAGGAGCGACAGCCAGAATTGGCACAGTGGTTTCCGGTATTTTCCTTGTATCTGAGGAGAAACAGGTTGTAAAGGACTAATCAAATGCTGTCCTCACAAGAGCAAGAGACAGAGATGTGGGGAAGGAAGGCACTTCCTGCCAGTCTCCACTCCCCCTCCACCGGTCCGCATGCACCTGCAGTGACCCCCAAACCCCAGAGGCTGGAATCAACATGGAGAGAATCCAATTAATATTTGTGAGTAGACAAAGTAAAATCTTCATGAAACATAAGAACAACCTGGATTCATGCTTTTTAGTGGGGAAAAAATCATTAGGATAATTGACTAATATATGACAAGCTGCAGCTGGTTTGCCTCCTGCTGAATCCTGGGTTTGCCCCGTGCAGAGAAAACCCCAAGAACTTGTTCAAATATGTCACTCATTCCTCTTGTGACAGCTTTCACTAAATAGTTGGGGTAGAGAGGCTCTGAATGGTGCTTTTATTTTTTGCATCAAGTCACTCTGCATTTGCAAAATAGTTACTTTCAAGTGAGTCGATTTTAACTTTTTTAAAAGTCATAGAGAACTATAGCCTGAAGAAAATGTAACTTCCCTGGAATTAGTCTTGCTACTGAATGGGTGCCATTCAGCCCTTTCACATCTCTTTAGGGACACTGTGATCCCTTAGGAACAGAAAGAGCAGGAGTATGGAGGCAAAGTCAGAGTTTCCCCCAAAATCATGGATGAAAACCAACAGGACATGAAGGTCTGACAGAGAGGCAAGACTATCGTGGCTTTTAAAGGCATTGAGTCGACTATGTACATTAGGAGGGTGAAGAAAAGGAAAGAGGGAAGAATAACACTAGGGAATTGAGGACCCCCTAAAACACCGAAGATTGTCCACATTCCACTGAGAACTAAAATTTAGAGATTAAATGTATTTATGGAGGAAGAGTACAAAAATTATAACTCCATTGTGCATGACTAGTAGTGAAGGACCAAAGTGTAGAAATAAGCCTAGTGCTACAATCCAGTGTGTCTGCACATGCTGAATTGGAAGACCTAAGCTAGGAGAGGCCTTACATCAGGGAAAACTTTTTTTTTTCAATTTGCAATCCATCACAGATTGATACTTTGGTAAAATAAATTTAAAATCAGTTATTAGACAAATAGTCATGTGCTCAGATGTTGTGGCAATGCCAGATTGCCGTAAGAGTGTGAAATGCTTACTCTTGATTTCTCTGCTGATCTCATCTCAGACCAAGAACACCTAGTTCAAAGGTGGGCACTGGTCTGTGGAGCACTTTGACTAGTACTGACTTACTCCACAGAGACTGATCACAAAGGATTACACATGCAAGGCATCCTTCCACTTGGCAGATGTCAGCTTCTAGGGAATGGCTTTTCAAAGGCAGAAATTGTAGGTCCCAGTTCTTAATAAAAGCCTGGGCACTGGCAACAGAAATATAGCTTTAAACTTGGGGAAGGTGGTGGCACAGAAGATAAAGGCAGGTAGGAATTTGTTTAAACAGAATGCTACCACAAAATATAGCCAAGTCACCCAAAGACAGTCAAGCTCCTTGAGAGGAGCTGAGGAGAGCAGGCATGAAGCATAAATCACAGATGAGTAAAGAAAAGAGTGCCCACAACCACAGTTGCAGGAGCAGGAGACAGATGGTCACTGAAAGTGCCTCCGTGGTGGTTGTGTCTAGTACCCACCTAGAAGTCACAGTCTGAGCACCCCTGGCTCAGAGTGGGGTAGTTCTGCTCAAGGCTCTCTAGAAATGAGGATGCCGCCATCAACACCTGCCAGGAGGCTGAAAAGAAGGCTCCGCTCATCATAAGAAGTTACCCATCATTGCCCTGTATCTATTTTGCTGATATCTGGAGTCACATGCTGTCTCTTAATTTTACTTATGTGTTTTGGAAGCTTTGCAGCTTCTCTGTTTATTAAATCTTCTTTCTGCTTCTTCCCAGAAGCTCCTTTTTAAAAACACATAAACAGTTCAATGTGAAAATTAGCTGTGGTTGATTTATAATTCATTCTGGAAGAGCAGCTTTTAAAAAGACAGAGGGAATTAAGCAGAGAGTTGGGCTTGAGATGTACGTGCCTCCCTCGGCTTTTGAATTAGATGTGTTTAATGGGACTGTGGACACTAGGGCTGTGGGTAGTGGATAAAATCTATTGGGCCTGCTGATCCTAAACATTCCTGCTGTGAGTGGAATTCATTTTGGAATACACAAAGTGAATGAGCCTGGACAGGCTTTGAAGCTCCATTTAAAAAGACCTGGCCTCTCCCTACCTTCACCAGTGCACCGGGTTACCTCTTCTGTGGAAACACTGATCTTTCTTGAAGAGAAGCTCAAATCCCGAAGCCCTTCATTGTAGCCAGCATTGGAAAGTAATTTTGAAATTTTTATTGCAGTCCCTACTGAGGACCCACACTCCTTCCAAATACTGGCCAGTGGAGTACTTCACCTGGTTAACAGGTGAGGCTCATGCAGCCTCCCAGGAGGCAGCTCTAGCCCCAAGTGGAGAGCTAAGACATTGAAGGACTCCCAGGATTCAAAGGCTTGAGAGATAGAGGAAGTCTGTGTTGTCCCTTCATCTACATTGTTTTAAATGGTGCTAGCAAAAGTAAGGAAGCACCCAGAGAGTAAGTTTGAGCAGAATTATATTAGGAGAAGGGAAATCAGGCTACAGGCAAGAAGGTGAAAGGAATGTCACAAAAAGTGACTTTAAAGAATTTGTTTCAGCAATTCACCTTTGATTAGAGTAAAAACACTTCCAACTGCTATGCATGAGGCAGTTCCTGACAAATGTATCTATTTTATTTTTAAAAGGTTCAAGATTATTTTAGAAGACAAATCAGTATCTACAAGAAAAAAAACACACACACACACAAAACCCTGCTTCTATAATAGGGCCATGCTTTCAGATCTTTAGTTCAGAAGAATAGCTCCAGAGGATGATGCTCATGGTTCATGCAGTCCACAATTGTAAGTTTGATAATGAGCCCCAGGGACATGCCTGAAAGAGCTTGGATGTGCTATTTGAGGTCACCCTGAAAGGGCAGACTGGTCCCAGCTTCTTCAAGGAACCTCCGTCGATGGGGAAAGTATGCACACCCTACTGGAATCCAGTATCATCTTTTGGTGATATTTAAAAGATTGTTTTCTCCTAGGAGTAGTAATTCTGATTCTTATCTGTTTACTTTGTTAACGTTTTGTATTTAATAAACAAATCAGTTTTTTTACCTTATACATCTCTTCCCAGAATTTATCAATTTTACACCATGTATCTTTAAAACCTTCAACTGTCTAGGATTAAAAAAAAAAAATGAGTCCACTGCAGATTTGAGTGACTCAAATCTTTGAAAAACCTGATTAGGAAAAGATGGTCAGGATTTTGTTAAAAATAGAGATACGCTGGGGCTCCTGGGTGGCTCAGTACATTAAGTGTCCGACTTCAGCTCAGGTCATGATCTCACAGTTCGTGACTTTGAGCCCCATGAGTTGGAGCCCCGTGTAGGGCTCTGTGCTGACAGCTTGGAACCTGGAGCCTGCTTCGGATTCTGTGTCTCCCTCTCTCTCTCTCTGCTTCTCCCAGCTCATGCTATGTCTCTCAAAAAACAAATAAACATTTTTTAAAAAAGAAGGGTTTTTAATTTCTCCACACATAGCATCTATCTTCTCATTTTAGTTGACCTTCTACAAAACTTTTCTAGCTATAGTACCCAGAAATTAAATATACAGTTTAACATTGCAACCTATCTCTTATTAGCTGTATCATTTGACACAGTTCTCATTTTTCAGAGTTGAGAACTCCCTCACACTGCAGTAGGTCCTCATTTCCTATTCTCCCTCCTGAATGCTTCACTAACACACACACACACACCGCTGCCCTGTAGTATGCAGTTTCACACATAGTATTTCTTTTAATCCAGAAACATTACTACTAGGCATATTTTATCATCCTTATCTTACAGTCAGGGAAACTGAAGCTCTAAGAGGCAAAATAAATTGTCCAAAATCATACAGCTAGGGAGGGGTATAGTCATAATGTTAAACTGGGTCTTCTGGTCTTTTCACTTAGTTCTCTTTTCTTTATTGCATAAAGGACACATGAACAATATTTAACAGCTTGATAAATAACTATAGGAAAATGTCATGACACTACTAGCCAGATCAAAAAATAGAATACTGCCGGCATATGCCCCTCCAATGATCACCATCTTTTCTCTCCAGAGGTAACCACCACTTTGATTCCTATATTAATAATTTTATTTCTTTATAGTTTTATCAACATTGAATGCATCCTTAAACAACATAATTAAATTTTGCCTTTTTTTGAAATTTTCATAAATGGAGTCATACAATATAATTTTATGTCTTGCTTTTCTTACTAAATTTGTATATATGCTACTCCTATGGCTATAGTTGCATTCATTGACAATTGTTGTGTGATATTCTACTTTATGCAAGCTGATATTCAGGAACATGTATTCCCATTGCAGGTATTTTCAGTCAAGGTCATTGTGATGCTTCTATTCTGATTGCTTAGTGCCAAAGTCATAACAGTTTGGAACATCACTCTGATTGTATGTATATATCACAACAGATTTATTCCACTCTGTTGTTGAGAAACATCTGTCCCTAATTTTATATGAATATTCACTAATAATTTCTGAGATAAAAAGAGGCTTGAAAGGAAATATCTAACTCATTAGAGAACCCTATATTTCACAACCCCCTTTTATACCTATATAACATTTTCATACCCTAAAGTTCACCAGTTTGAACTGTGTATCTATAGAATTGTGCAGGCAACACCATTAATTCCAGGACATTTTTATCATTTCTCAGAGAAGCCTTCTTCCCATTAGCATTTGTCCCCACACTTTCTCTCCCATCCTAGGCAACCAGAAATCCGATTTCTGTCTCTATGGATTTGCCTATCTGAACATTTTATAAAAGGGATCATTCAACATGTGGCCTTTTGTGACTGGATTCTTTCATACAGCATAACATTTCAATGTTCATCCATGTTATAGCATGTATTAGTACTTCATTCCTCTTTATCACTAAATAATATTCCATTGTATGGATGGATATACCAAATTTTGTTTATACATTCATCAGTTGAGAAACATTTGAATTGTTTCTGCCTTTTGGATATTACAAATAATGCTGCTGTGAACATTCATACACAAGTTTTTGTGTAGACATACATTTTCATTTCCCTTGGATACATATCTAGCAGAATTGCTGGGTCATATGGTAACACTATGTTTAAAATTTTGAGAAATTTCCAATTATTTATCAGAGTGAGTGCACCATTTTACATGACCAACAGCAATACACAGTGGTTTCAGTTTTTCCACATACTTGCCAACAGTTATTATTGTCTCTTCTTTTATTATAAACATTATAGTGGTTGTGAAGTTGTATCTCAATGTGATTTTGAAATCTGCATTTCCCTAATGATTAATGATGTCAAGCATCATTTTGTGAGCTTATTGGCCACTTGCACATCTTTGGAGAAATGTCTATTCAAATCATTTGCCCATTTTTAACTTGGTTTATTTGTCTTTTTGTTATTGACTTATACGAGTTCTTTCTATATATATGTATGTTTATATATATATAATGTTTATATATATATAATGTTTATATATATATAATGTTTATATATATATATATATAAAGAACTACATATATATACACTAGATAAAAGTCTATATATATATAGATATATAGATATACTAGATAAAAGTCCTATGAGATATATCATTTGCAAATATTTTCTTCCATTTTGCAGATTTTTTATGTCTTCTTATTTTCTTGATGATATTCTTTGAAGAACAAAAGTTTTCAATTTGAGGATGTCCAAATTATCAATTTTCTCTTATAATCACTTGTGCTTTGATGTCATTATCTAATAAATTATTATCTAATTTCAGATTATGAAGATTTATTGCTGTGTTTTGTTTAAGAGTTTTATCATTTTAGCTCTTATATTTAGGTCCATGATCCATTCTGAATTAATTTTTAAGTATGCTGTGAATACATAAGAATGGTCCAAATTCATTATTCTGCCTGTAGATATTCAGGTTCCCCAGCACCATTTACTGGAAGTACTGTTCTTTCCCCCATTGAATTATATTGGCTTTTCAGATAAAGTTAAAAGTCAATAAAAAAATATTGTTTATGCAAATGGTTTGTTATATAGGCCAACTATAAAAATAGAAAAATTTTAATGAATGCATATGTATATATATACCAAATGTTTCAGTAGAGGAAATATACACATAGATGCATACTATGTAAACTAAGACAACGATGAAAGAGTATTGGCTAGAAATGTTATTTCCTTAGGGTGAATGGAAGAGCTGTTGAGAAATTTTCTGAAACACTAAAAGAAAATTCTCTTGTCTAAGTGAGAGGAGCAGATTAGAGAGGAAATGGAAAACCCAAAAATAAGTGGGGGAAGATAAGACTCCCATCTTTGGTGAAAGTGACAGCTAGAGTTGATAGACCAAGGTCTGCACTCAATTGAGGTGGTACAAATGGATCAGACTGATAATGCTCCACTGGTACTCCTGAAGTGTGCCCCTACTGGTCCACTCACTTACCTCCGAGCCCAGCAAAACTGTATAGGTTTGTAATATTAGCTATCAAAATCAGAAACCTTCAAGCCATTAACAAGCTAAAAGAGGCCTAAGTTCCACCCTTTCACAACTTCCTTTTCTGGTATTAATTCTCTGAACAAATAGAACTGGGAAGAAGAATTTGGTGATCTTTTAAAGACTTCTTTTCTCCTTGTTCATTAAGTAGCCTTGGTACAAAACCGTCAGTTAAAAAGAAAAACAATGAAGAAGTTTATAGTTTTTGAAATCAAAATGTAAAATAATCCTTAAAAGCATTATCTCATCCTTGTCTGTATTAAAATCCATCCAACTTTTGTAGCCCACTTCAACAGCCCTGTAAGATCTCTTTGTCATCTATCTCCATCTACTTGGCTCTTCTAGGTTTACGGTTTTTGTAAACATGAAGACTTCATGACTTTGGGATCCCAGGAAAGATTTTCACTAAGAATTGCCCTACCAATAATGAGACAAACTGATTGGAGCCTGGATAGAGGAGGAGAAAGCTATAGAGTTACTTTGAGTGACAGTTGGTAACATTTTAATATAGACTGTCTACCAGATAATTTTATTGTATCAATCTGAAATTTTTTGATGGGATAATTATGTTGCACTCATGGAGGAAAACACCTTTGTTCTTAGGAGATAAAGGCTAAAGTATTTGAGAGAAGTGTCATGATGCCTGTAGCTTACTTGAAAATTGTTCTGAAAAAAACAATAAATAACACACACATACACACGAAGCATAGCAAATGTGCAAAATGTTTTATCTGAAATTAACATTGTTGTATATCTAAAATGGTTGAATATCAACAATTGTATATAGTTCTACCTAATAGATTAAGAGCATATGACTGAATCTAAATCAGGGTTTCTCAACATTGGGACTATTGACAATGTTTTAATTCTTTTTTTAATGTTTTATTTATTTATTCTGAAAGAGAGAAAGCAAGGAAGGGGCAGAGAACGAGGGAGAGATAGAAAATCCCAAGCAAGCTCCACGCTGAGCATGGAGCCCTGCTCAGGACTTGATCCCACAATGGCCAGATCATGACCTGAGCCAAAATCAAGAGTTGGATGCTTAACTGACTGAGCCACCCAGGTGCCCCTTATTCCTTTATTGTAGAAGACTGATTATGAATTGTAAGATATCTAGTACTTTGATTTTATTTTTCTAAGTTTATTTTATTTTATTTTATTTTATTTTATTTTATTTTATTTTATTTTATTTTATTTTCGTAATCTCTACACCCATATGAATTGTAGGATGTTTAGCAGTACCTCTGGCCTCCTCCTACCAGATGTCAGTAACACCTTCAACTGTGCAAGCAAAAATGTCTCAAGACATTAATAAATATCTCCTGGGGGCACAATCTCCCCTAGTTGAGAACCAGTCATCTAGAGAAATACATAGAAGGATGTGCAGATAAAGGTACTCTTCTTTCACCTTCTCTGTAGATTAAAGCTTTTTCAAAATAAAAAGTTAGGCAAATAATAATATTATGATATATAATGTGATTTATGTTAATAATATTACTAATTGTTGATGCATTGATAATTTATAAAACTGGTTCTGGCACCACATTTTGATGCCTTTTGTTTTTTACACTTTTAAAAAACCAAAGCTCTGAAAAGTTACATGCATGCCTATGTTTATTGCACATTATCTACAATAGCCAAGATATGGAAGCAACCCAACTTTCCATCCATAGATGAATGGATAAATTAGATGTGATGTACATATACATAATGGAATATTACTCAGACATAAAAAGGAGTGAGATCTTGCCATTTGGAACAACATGGATGGACTTACAAGGTATCATACTAAGTGAAATAAGTCAGACAGAGAAAAACAAATACTATATGATTTCACTTATATGTGGAGTCTGAAAAACAAATGAATGAACAAACAAAAAGCAGAAACAGACCCATAAATACAGAGAAGACATTGATGGCTTCCAGAGAGGACTGTGGAGGTGAATGGGAAAAATGGGTGAAGGGGAGTGGGATGTACAGGCTTCCAGTTATGGGATGAATAAACCATGGGGATAGGAGGTACAGACTTGAGAATATAGTCAATGGCATTATAATAGCAATGTATGGTGAAAGATGGCAGCTCCCCTTGTGGTGAGCATAGCATAAGGTAAAGCTTTGTTGAATCACTATGTTGTACACCTAGGGGCACCTGGGAGGCTCAGTCGGTTAGGTGTCTGACTTCAGCTCAGGTCACAATCTCACGTTTTGTGGGTTTGAGCCCCTCATCAGGCTCTGCTCTGATGGCCCAGAGCCTGGAACATGCTTCAGATTCTGTGCCTCCCTTTCTATCTCTGCCCCTCCCCACCTCTCTCAAAAAGAAATAAATATTTTTTAAAAATTTTAAATGAACTCTTGGGGTGTCTGGGTGGCTCAGTCAGTTAAGTGTCTGACTTGGGCTCAGGTCATGATCTCACATTTTGTGGGTTCGAGCCCTGAATCAGGCTCTGTGCTGACAGCTCAGAGCCTGGAGCCTGCTTCAGATTCCGTGTCTCTCTCTCTTTCTGTCCCCCCACCCCCCACTCATGCTCTGTCTCTCTCTCTCAAAAAATAAATAAACATCAAAATAAAACTATGTTGTACACCTAAAACTAATATAACACTGTGTGTCCACTACATTTCAATCAAAACAACAACAATAAAAACATTAATGATAATAAAAGACCAAAGCCCTTAAAGAATTTAATTCATAGACTTCTCTAATCCTTTCCCTTAATTCCATACCTGAAGCACAAACTCTTCACTGGTCCCCTGTACACCTGAGCCATAGAGAACCCAGTAGAATAGAAAGGGAAGTAACATTCTCTGGACACCCACCATATGGCAGGTGTCACTTTGATTCCATTTGTACAGATGAAGAAACAGAAGATGAGGAAGCAAACTCTTTGACCATAAGCATCCTGACTATGGGGACATGACATGTAAGAAAGGGAGCAAGGATTGAAGTGCAGAACTGGAGTCATGGAGACATCTTACTTAAACTGTGCAATCATTCATAGTTTAATGGAAGGAACACAGCAGAACCACATTCTGCTCCTGTCTTGCCACATTCTCATTGGGTGCTACCAGAGCACTCACTGAACCTCAGATTACCCATCAAGACAACAGACTATATACATCAAGACTTATTGTGAAACACAAATAAAAGTATAGAAGTGCTCTGCAAGCTTTAAAATGTTATAAACATAGAATATCACTGCACATACATCACCCACTAGGGCTTAACACAAGGCAGGTGCTACTCCATTTCTGCTCAGGCAGAATTTCTCTTCTCCTCCTGCCTGAGTGAAATTTTCATACTTCATAGTTTTTCTCAATATCACCAAGAAAAAATGAAGAAATAAGTAGTCGAATGCCAAAAAACATACCCAAAGTAAACAGCCATTCTCTTGAAATTGGGAGAAAACAACATTTTACTATTTAAAGCTCTAGGTAGTTTCACTCTTTAGGGAAAGATAAGCGAGCTGCAAAGTATCTGCCCTGGCAACAAATTCATGAATCACAACAATTACCTGTTTCTTTTGGATATTGGATCTGTTAATTATCCACCAAAGTTTAGATTGGACAGCTGCTACCTGACTTCATTTAGTATCCAATGTTGAATGCTTTTGGCAGAGAATTGGTTTCTCTTTTCCCACCAGGAAAAAGGAAAATGAATTGGAAGACTTTACTAAGAATTAGTAAAACATTAAAAAAAAAACCCCACCTCTAGCTCTAGGTGTTTAAATCATGAATTAACTGTTGAGGGTTCAATCACTGGGTCAAGAAAAAGTGTGCCACCATATGAGTGAATGATTCATTAAAGGTGGATTAAAAATGGGAGAACTGATCAGTGAGAACTAGAAATACTCATAAGTTAAAAGAATAACTTGTATCTTTTAACAAAATCTGTATTTAATTTTGTCTTACATATGAGAGGAGACATCTGGAACTTTGGGTGTTGGTATTGAAATTTCCAGTAGCATCTGTTCATCTTTAGTTTTACCCCTTAAGTCAGAGGAAAATTCTATCATATTACAGATATCTGAGTAAAATAGTAGATGAAAATATTACATGCTCCATTTAATATGCAAATGTAAAATAATGCTATAGTAATTTTCTAATTTTAGTTCTAGGTTCTATTCCTACTGACTAATTAAAATATGATTAATAAGTGCTTTCATTTTTTATATAATTTATTATGGTGATATGGAAGTATCAAATATAAAAGCTAAGTTTTCTATTTCTGTTTTTACTCAAGTAATTAACAACTAGGAAAAGCTAAGTAACTTGGAGATTTGAGTCAACAAATGCCCAATAGGCTGTGTAGAAATTACACTACCTAAATTTTTTAAATCCTAAAAAAATTTAGCCTAATTAAGCCAGACAAACCACCTAAAGCGAAAGAGGGGAGAAGTTTATAAAACAATTGTGAGAGAATACTCAAGGTGCATGTCAGTTATGAAATTTCACTTATCATCAGTGGAAAATATTGATTTCCCTTAACACAAAAAAGAAGTCTTGCCCATGGATGCCTAAACAACCAGTTGATTTGTATCCTAATGAATCCTAGTGAATCTTCTGCATGAAAAAGGAAACTTATAGCAATAGGTCTTGCACAATGCAGACAATTGAACAAAGACAAAGTAGAAGATACAATAATAACAATGTTCCAGCTATTGTGTACAAACTGGCAAGACAACAGAAACATCAGGTCAACATTTTTTTAAGCCATTTTTCCTTTATTCTTTCATCTTTCCCTCCCTCCTTCCTTCCCCACCTTCCTAACTCTGTTTCTTCCTACTTCATTTCACTACTTTTATTCCTCTTTCTGTATTTTGTCATTTTAAAGTTAATTTTAAAGGTAATTTTTTTTTTATTTCAAGGAAGAGTTTTCAACCAATTATAGAATTTTAGTGCCTTAGGGTTTTTTTCCACATTTGTTTATTTATTTATTTACTTACTTATATTTTTAAAAATTTTTTAAATGTTTATTTATTTTAAGAGAGACAGAGAGACAGAGAGACAGAGTGGGAGCAGGGGAGGGGCAGAAAGAGAGAAAGACACAGAATCTGAAGCAGGCTCCAGGCTCCAAGCTGTCAGCACAGAGCCTGATGTGGGGCTCAAACTCACGAACCATGAGATCATGACCTGAGCTGAGGTCGGACGCTTAACCAACTGAGCCACCCAGGCACCCCTTACCTACTTATTTTTAAGTAATCTCCACACCCAAAATAGGGCTTGAACTCACAATCTTGAGATCAAGAGTCACATGCTCTACTGTCTGAGCCAGCCAGGTGCCCCTTAGAATTTTAATTTTTAAATAGACCTCCTCTATCATTTCATAACTGAAAAATCAGTGGGCTAGAGAGGGCCCCGCTCTACCAGCTTGTTGCAGAGCAATAATGAATCCATGTGATAATTATTGCTGAGGATTTTTTTATTTTATTTTTAGAAAAATTTTATATGTATATATAAAGTTTAAGCTTTTTTAAAAAATATTTATTTTTTGAGAGAGAGAAAGAGAGAGAGAGATTGAGAGAAAACAGGGGAGGGGCAGAGAGAGAGAGGGAGACAGAGGATCCAAAAAGGGCTCCAGGCTCTGCACTGACAGTTCAGAGCCTGATACACAGTTTGAACTCACAAACGCCTGAGATCATGAACTGAGCCAAAGGTGGATGCATAACTGACTGAGCCACCCAGGTGCCTCTAAACATTTCTGGATATTTTCCAACAAGTTTACACCTTTTTCTAACAAGATCAACAATACAAAGGTGTTTAAAGACTATCTCTCCTCCCCACCTCACTCTACTCTCCATCCCACCCCCTCCAGGTGTAGACTCCTTGTATAGACTCCTCATGTAACTCTGTCCTTGTTTCTATAAACATATCACACATACACAGAAATATACATATACAAAATATGTGTTTGCATCTTCTCTGTTTGCCCAATATTGAATCATAATATAGACACTTTGTACTCTTTTCTCTGATGTTTGTTTTTTCCATTTGACAGTATACATAGGCAGGCCTACAAGTATGTATTTACGTATCCATACATTTTTAAAATTTATGCATATATGGGGCACCTGGGTAGCTCAGTCGGTTAAGCATCCGACCAGTTCAGGTCATGATCTCACGGTTTGTGAGTTTGAGCGCCGTGTCGGGCTCTGTGTTGACAGCTCAGAGCTTGGTGCTTGCTTCGAATTCTGTGTCTCCCTCTCTCTGCCCTTCCCCTGCTCACGTTCTGTCTCTGTCTCTCTCAAAAAATAAACATTAAAAAATTGTTAATAAATAAAATCTATGCATATACGAAAGAACATAATTGTATGTTAAAGGGTAAAATCATACATGCCGGCAAATTTTCAAAGCACTTTTGCTTTTCTGTTGCTTTTTTGCTTTCTTTTATTGTTTGTTTTTTGTTGTTGTTTGCCTCCTTCATGCTCTCCCTCTCTTCCCTGAGGGCCTCCATCTCAGTACACACACACACACACACACACACACACACACACTCATCTGTTTTGTAGATTTCTACTTCTTATAATTATATAATACCAGCATACAGAGACACAGAATGGCAGAAACACACACACACACACACACACACACACACACACACACATTCAATTTACCAGAAAATCATTGATCTTGATACCCCAGTGTTAAGTATAATTTTCAAAAAATTAAAAACAGGACTTTCATACAAATTTAGAACATATCAAAAATCTGTTTAACTCATTAATGAGGGAACAAGCAAGATGGTAAAGTGGCTTTAAAAATAGAATTTAAAAAAATAAATGTTTATACAGTCAGTTAGGAAAGGCATGTTAAAATGAATTTTCTGAGTTAAAAGGAAATATCTTGGGGCGTCTGGGTGGCTTAGTCAGTTAAGCATCCAACTTCAGCTCAGGTCATGATCTCACTGTTTGTGAGTTCAAGCCCCACGTTGGGCTCTGTGCTGATAGCATAGAGCCGGGAGCTTGCTTCAGATTCTGTCTCCCTCTCTCTCTGCCCTTCCCCCCTGGTGCTCTGTCTCTCAGTCTGTCAAAAATAAATAAACATTTTTTAAAAAATGTTAAGGCAAGTATCTTGCCAGGCAATAAAACCATAACCTTTGGCGTATCCTCTACCTGGCAGAGATCATTTGCTTCTGATGGACCAAAATTTGTAAGTTAACCAGTAACTTCCCAGTGCCTGTGTCCTAATAGATAGTAACTAGTAAGTAAAACAAAAGTACATCTACTTGTCGGAGCCTATGAGGCAATGCTTCAGTGTGACACTGAAAGGACACACAATCATCCTTTTGCCTTATTTCCTGGTTTTGAATAATTTTTCTTCATACCAGGCTGACATCAATAGACTATGGAACTGCGCCAAGCTTGAGTCACATCCTAAGAAAATTTAGAGATTCCTCTGGATGACCCCTAAATGGTGTTCCTCCTCCTGTTAGTCATGATGACACCCCCAGACCTGTCTTTGGGGCCACTTAATTATATAAAAGCAAAACTCTTGCTGGTTCCCATTAAGACCATGAGCTTTTCTGTCACCCTTAGTAGGCATGAAAACTAATTGCTCTAAATCTTTCACATAAAAAGGTCTTCATATAACAGATGAGTTTATTATTACTGCAAATAAATTTAATCATTGTAATGATCTAAAAATCAGTGCTAATTAGCACTTCTCCCTGACCAACATAAAAGAACTTTCTGGTATGTAGTTTATATTTCAAAGTTGCACTAACCCGCTTCATTTTTACAGCAAGGAATGCATGTTCAGACTATTTTAATGTATAAATGTAATGGCTTTCCTTGTTTTCACTTTCCTAACTACACTAGAAAGATGGATAAAGGATTTCTTCTCACTTCCCTGCCCTTGAAAAGAGATTTTCTCAGTTGGTAACAATTTGGACATGTGTTTAATGGACATTAACAATTGATTGTGAAAGATCAGAAGCGATGTCAGTTTAAGGTGAGGAAGGTAAGAGACAGAAATGCCTCAGCTGGAATGTCATGAAGAGTCAGAGTGCCCCTTGCAACCAGCCGGCCCTCAGAGTGGGTAATAGCATGGTTTACCTAGAGAAATAAGACACATACACTAAGGTTTCCAGCTTTGGCAAAACTTCGTCCATCTGCAAATCTGCAAAAACAGACAGCTCCCCAACTTTAGTAGCCACTGCCCATTGAACAATGAGCACCCCACAGCTACTTGGATAGACTGGAAATCAGACACCCTCCTGGGTTTTAGGTACTACACAAGGCTTTTGAATTCTGATGCAACTTTAGAAGAAAGAAAGGGAAAAGATGGGAAGAAGAGAGAAGAGGAAAGGAAAGGTAGAGGGCTCAAGTAATAGCAGGGACAAAATGTCCTCTCTGCCCTATTGGGAAGGATATCACATTCCTCAATTAAGTTTTGTTAGAATAAGAGGTGATATTTTTGCATACATTAGTTTACTGAGATTCAAATATGTCCCTTTTTATCCAGGTGAGGGTGCTGGCTCTCAATATTGAATCCCCATAGTCATCTATACAGAATCATCCTCATCATTTGGTTATTTGGTCCCAAATCATATCTTCCAGAAATATTTCTGTAGTGAGAGATTAATGAGGCTTATTCCTCTGAGATCCATTATAAGTAGGGGGTCTGGAGAAAAAGCATGAGTGACTGGAATAGCACCAGATTAGAAATTAGGAGACTAGAACATTTATACTGCAACTAATGCTGTGTGGAAATTTGGACAAGTGGCAACCTACCTGTTATTAGTAAAATATCTCTTCTGCTTTAGAGTTACATGTCTCTTCCTCTTTCACTAATAACTGGGCCATCTCTATTGGGCATAGATTCTCAGACTTTTTCTCAAGGTACCAGATATGACTATTACTTGGGAAATCCCACTGCAGCAACTTCACTGCTACCCTCAAAGGAGTCTTAGAGTTTTGAATTTCTCACCGGATTGAGGAGTGGTTAGCTATGTTTCCCTAAGACTTTAGTAGAGTCCCTACTCTCCTACCATTCCTAGGTGCTCCAATATTAGAAGAGAGGGATTCTGTTTACATTTTTCACAGCCTATTTACTTAGAATTATAAGAGACTCTAGTTGTCAGATGAAGCTTGTTCTACCTAGAACAGAAACAGAGGTGAGAATAATATATCTGAAGATGATAATAAGTAATAGTAGTATACTTGATAAAAATTTTTAAGGATTTATCAAATGCCACACATATACTAAGAGCTTTATAAGCATTGCTTAATTCACAGAACTCCATAAAGCATGTTCTTTCACCAGCCCTACTTTATAAAAGAGAAAACTGAGAAGATGCAAAAATAAGAACATGATCTCATGGCTTATAGCTAGCATCTGGCAGAGCCAGGCCGCAAACATGATTTATTTTACACAGTCTATAGCATTTCTTATTAAATTATATAGCCCAATCGAGAACTATGGTTAGGCTTACACAGAAGTGGATGTAAAAGAGGTTCTGAAAAAAGAACAGTTCATTTAACAGTTGGCAGCATAAATCACAAGTGGGCAGGATAAAAACTATAAATATTTATTATTGATAGGACTCTCACCCTTGTAACAAAATTGGATCCTTAAGAGGGTTTATGGTTTGCTCAAATCTAAGTCATTCTTCATAAATAGTCATTCTCAATAGGGAAGATAGAGTTCAGTGATGTGTATAGGAAATTCATTGTAGGAGAAGCTCTAAGACAACAACATTGCTCAAAGAAGCAAGAACTTGTGTATATAGAGAGATAATGTTGAGGGGAAAAACAGATCAATCAGCCAAGGGCAGAATGGAAAACTGAGCTAAACAAAAATGTCTAACAGGCAATGTTAACAAATTCCTGGATAACAACATGTGGATCTTTGTCTCTGACAGTCTACAAAACGTGTAAATTTGATATTACTGGTCAATACTTTTGTAGTTGGAATTGTTTTTTTAATATGTGTCACAGCACATAACTGAGTTTTTCATCAAAAGGGAAGGGAGTGAGATTAAAGATGGTCCAATGGTATCTCCTTTTACATTCAAATTAAAACATAATAAAAACAAATTAAGAAGGGAGATCAAAGACATCTCAGCACACAAGCAAACTGGCATAAAGAGAAAAATATGTCAAATACTTCTACACAAAGAACTATTAAATTTCACAAATTATTTAAATAAATAAAAAGATATACCATGTTCATGGACTAAATGACTTAACACAGTAAAATTTTCTTTTAAAAAAAATTTTTTTTAACATTTATTCATTTTTGAGGGACAGAAACAGAGCTTCAGCTGGGGAGGGGCAGAGAGAGAGGGAGACATGAAATCTGAAGCAGGCTCCAGACTCTGAGCTGTCAGCACAGAGCACAACACAGGAACCATGATATCATGACCTCAACTGAAGTCGGATGCCTGACTGACTGGGCCACCCAGGCACCCCAACACAGTAAAATTTTCAATTCTGTTGAAAGAAATCTATTTAAAATCATCCTTATAGAATGTTTTTTTAAAAAAATAGAAATTTGGTTAAGAATTCCACAAATTCTATATTTTAAAATATGGATTAAAATTTTATGAATATCTGATTCAACTTTTTAAAAAATAGAATAAGATGGTGAAAATTTCCCCACCAGATATTAAACCAGATATGCCCACAAATCCATGCTAACAAAAATAAGATAGAATTTAAAACCAAAATTGAACAATAAAAATAAACACAAAGCATAGAAATAGGAAGAAGCTGTCTCCTCTTGGCACTTCTATTTAACATTATATTGTAGGTTCTAGAAAGGGAAATTATACAATATAAATAAATACAATGTATCCACATCAGGTAAGAAGTACCACTATTTCTATTTGCAAATGGCATGATCTTGTATGTAAATAATCCTAAGGAATACACATACAACTATTAGGGCTAATTAATAGTTAATTCAAGGTTACAGCGTACATGATAAATATCCAAAAATCAATTGTATTTCTATACAGTAGCAATAAGCAATACAAAAATGAAATTAAGAACATGGTCCATTGACAATAGCATCAAAAAGAATAAAATTCCTAGAAATAAATCTAACAAAATTAAGTCCTGTACCTGAAAACTACAAAACATTGTTGAAAGAAACTGAAGACTTACATAAGTAGGAAAATATACCATGTCTGTGGTTTTCAAGGCTTAATATTTTTAAGATAGGAATACTCTTCAAATAGTCAAAACCATCTTGACAAAGAACAATAAAAATGGAAGACTCCACACTTTGCAAAACTTAATATAAAGCAACAGTAATCAAGATTGTATGATACTGACACAAGGATAGATATATAGTTCAATGGTAGAGAATTGAGAATCTAGAAATAAACCCTCATATTTATGGTCAATTGAGTGCCAAGAGTGCCAAGACAACTCAATGGGGAAAAACCAGTCCTTTCAAAAAATGGTATGAAGCAATTTGGAATCCACATGCAAAGGAGTGAAGTTGGATCCTTATCTCACGCAATATACAAAAATTAACTACAACTAGATCACAGAGCTAAATGTAACACCTAAAACTATAAAATTCTTAAAGAAAACATAATAAATCCTTCTGACCTTTTAATTGTAAAAAATTGTAAAAAAAACTTTTGGGGGCGCCTGGGTGGCGCAGTCGGTTAAGCGTCCGACTTCAGCCAGGTCACGATCTCGCAGTCCGTGAGTTCGAGCCGCTCGTCAGGCTCTGGGCTGATGGCTCGGAGCCTGGAGCCTGTTTCCGATTCTGTGTCTCCCTCTCTTTCTGCCCCTCCCCCGTTCATGCTCTGTCTCTCTCTGTCCCAAAAATAAATAAAAAACGTTGAAAAAAAAAATTAAAAAAAAAAAAAAAAAAAAAAACTTTTGGACCTGAATTTTGCAATAGTTTCTTAGACACAATACCAAAGTAAAGTAAAGAAAATAAACCAAAATTCATCAAAATGAAAAACATTGCTTTTTCAAAGAACACTATCAAGAAAGAGAAAAGACAATGCACAGAATGGAATAAAATATTTGGAAGTCATATTGTATCTATAATTTATAAACAACCCTAAACTCAACTCTAAATTAAAAAAAAATTAAGTGGGAATTGAATAAACATTTCTACAAATAAGATATAGAGGTGGCTTTATAAAGTATATAAAAAGGACACCAGTAGGTGTCCTCAACCACATTCTTTATCAAGGACATGAAAAACAAAGCCACAATAAGATAGCACTTTACACCCACTAGAATGACTAAAATTAAAATATGCTGATAAATATGTGGACAAATTGAAACCCTTATACATTGCTGGTTGGGACACAGAGTGGTGCAGCTGATTTGGAAAACAGTTTGTCAGTTCCGGGAATAAACTTAAGAGTTATCGTCCGACCTAGCAATGCCACTTCAAGAATATACCCAAGAGAACTGAAAACATATGTCCACAAAAAAACTTGTACATGAATGTCCACAGCAGCATTATTCATTAGAAACATGGGACAAACTAAATGTCCATCAACTAACGAATGGATAAACAAAATATGGTGCAACCATACACTGGAATATTATTCAACAATAAAAAAATAAATTACTGATTCATGATACAACATGGATGAGCCTCTAAAACATTATGGTAAGTAAAAGAAGTCAGAAACAAAAGGTCATATACTTATGGTTCTCTTTATATGAAAGGCACAGAATAGGCAAATCCACAGAGAGAGAAAAGATTAGTCGCCAGGCACCTGGGTGGCTCAATCAATTAAGCATCCGACTTTGGCTCAGGTTATGATCTTATGGTGCATGGGTTTGAGCCCTGCATCAGGCTCAGTACTGACAGCTCAGAGCCTGGAGCCTGCTTCAGATTCTGTGTCTCCTCTCTCTGATTCTCCCTTGCTCATGCTCTCTCTCTCTCTTTCAAAAATAAACATTAAAAAAATTAAAGAAAAGATTAGTCATTGTCAGAGTCTGTAATGGGGGCAAAATGGAAAGTGGATGCTTAATAGGTACAAGGTGTCTTTTGGGAGCAAGAAAAATATTCTAAAATTATATAATGTAGAGGTGCCTGGGTGGCTCAGTTGGTTGAGTGTGGAGGTTCCTCAAAAAATTAAAAATAGACCTACCCTATGACCCAGCAATAGCACTGCTAGGAATTTACCCAAGGGATACAGGAGTACTGATGCATAGGGGCACTTGTACCCCAATGTTTATAGCAGCACTCTCAACAATAGCCAAATTATGGAAAGAGCCTAAATGTCCATCAACTGATGAATGGATAAAGAAATTGTGGTTTATATACACAATGGAGTACTACGTGGCAATGAGAAAGAATGAAATATGGCCCTTTGTAGCAACATGGATGGAACTGGAGAGTGTGATGCTAAGTGAAATAAGCCATACAGAGAAAGGTAGATACCATATGGTTTCACTCTTATGTGGATCCTGAGAAACATAACAGAAACCCATGGGGGAGGGGAAGGAAAAAAAAAAAGGAGGTTAGAGTGGGAGAGAGCCAAAGCATAAGAGACTCTTAAAAACTGAGAACAAACTGAGGGTTGATAGGGGGTGGGAGGGAGGGGAGGGTGAGCGATGGGTATTGAGGAGGGCACCTTTTGGGATGAGCACTGGGTGTTGTATGGAAACCAATTTGACAATAAACTTCATATATTGAAAAAATAAATAAATAAATAAAAATTTTAAAAAATGAAAAAAAGACATTACAAAAAAAAGGCTCAGGACTATCTTGCACATAACAGGAACTCAATAATCTTTTTAGATGACTACAGACACGCAATTATTTATATTTAAGAAACACTACTTGAAATTAAATACTCAGTCAGAAAAATTAAATTGTGGGTAGTTTACATGTCACCAAAATAAAGGATTGATAATTTTTCTTAAATTTGACACAGATTTAATGTTAATTTTTGGCATAACAGAATTGTAAACTTGATAGAGTTTGATACACCATATGAATTTTCGTTATCCCATGCAGATAGCTTTTTCCCTATTTTTAGGTTGCCTGTACCATGGCAGCTTCACTGATATTGATATTAAACATAAAGAAAATAATCCCACAATGAAAAGAAATAAAATGCTTGAACCAGTGTTATTTAATTGTAATTAATCAAGTCTTTAGTATTCCAGTAGGTGTCCTGAACCACATTGTTGTTTTTAAGCAATGAAATCTTACCAATACGAGACCTCAGTAGAGTACACTACTATTAAATCTGCATTGAGAGGTTAGGCCACTGTTTTCCCACAATCATTATTGAGTTTACAAATTTTTAAAAAATAGAAAATTATACAGGCTTTGATGCTTTGTATAACTTTGTTTGACAAGCTGAAAATTTCACACTAATAAGAAAGTTGAGTAAAAATGTAACCAACTGCTTTCTTACTTTTTTCCCTTTAAATACAAAAGACAATTATCTAAAAACTAATCTTTAATTTTGCATTGTTCCCTCCACTGATGAACTACATAATCTAACTCAAAAATATTTATCCTGCACTAGTAAAAATACAAAAGGAAAAACTATGAGAAACTAGTCCTAGCCCCGTTAAAATGTATCTATAACCTGCTAACTCTACCACATTCCCTTTCCATTCTGCATAATTTCCAGTTCAGAATACCTGAATCTATCTCCTAAAGGCAGAGTTTGGGAAAATTATTTGTAATTGATGAGAACAAACTAAAGCAGCATCGAAACTGTTTAAGAACTTTTGCAAAATTAAATCTGGGGTACAAAACTGGTAACACCTGGGAACATTTTTTATCCTACAGTTCATTTTCTATATGAGATGTACCTGAAAATCATGTTTTGTAATACCAAAGACGGTTTCTGTAAGTACTCACATCTCTCAAATGTGTTGAGTTAAAACTTCTACATGGTGTTATTAATTTTTATCTTGGGCATAATGTCTGTCTGTGCTGTCATTCTAAATTTGTGTTTAATGAATATCTCTTGAGTACTAACTATTCTTCTGGTACAGATAAAAATAATAACACAAAAAATAACGTTTATTGAGTGTTTATTATATTTTTAAGCACTATACTGCACTATACTGAGTTCTTTGTAGTCTTATCTCAATCAACCCTAACAGCAATTCTATGAAGTGGTAGTTTACGATACACATTTTACAAATGAGAAAATTGAAGGCTAAGGACATGAAGTGATTTGCCTAAAGTTACACAGTTATTAAGTGGTTCAGCTCTATGCTAGACAGTCTAGGGTACACAAATAAAAAAGCACCTCAAACAAGTAACAATCCAGTGAGGTTGTCAGAGAAGGACTCAAATGACAGACATGAATTATGTTATCAGTGATGATTCATGGTTGAATATGAAACTAATCAACTTAAAGTTTAAAATTTAAAATATTGGTGTTATGGTGTAGGGTATGTATTGGTCAGGGCTCTCCAGAGAACCAGAACCATATGTATACATATACACACAGATAATATTTATGTATAGATAGAAATATTTATTTTAAGGAATTAGTTCATAGGCCTATGAGAACTTAGGAAAAAGCCAAGGTTGCAGTTCAAGTCCAAAGGACATCTACTGGCAGAATTCCTTTTTGCTCAGGGGTGTTTGGTTTTGTTTTAAGGACTTTAACTGATTGGATGAGGCCCACCCACATTATGGAGGGCAATCTGCTTTCTTCAAAGTTCCCTGGTTTAAATATTAATCTTACCACAAAAAAAAAAAAAAAAAAAAAAAAGCCCTCACAGAAACGTCCAGAATAATGTTTGACCAAATATCTGGGCACTGTGGCCCAACCAAGTTGACACATAAAATTAGCCATTACATGGTGCTTTAAAAATATATGTAAACTATAAACTGAGTCTAAATAGCATGCCCTATGATAGAGTCCTACAAATCTGTCTTTTCTAACAGAGCTATGTTCCTTGAATTGAGGACTACATATTCCCAGTGTCTATCACAATGAAAGACATATAGAACATAACATATTTAGGAGCTTATTAAATTACATTTAGTAGATGTTGCTTGAACTGAATTGAATTATACTCAATTTATGGCCTTTTAAAATCTCTAAAAAAGGAAAGTGTGTTCAGAATAAATGTCATTGATTTAGTGCATCAGTTTGGGAACTCATAACTCTATCTGCTTCCTCAGTTGCCCAATTTGTGACAAAATGTATGTATTAGTCATATATTGCTACATAACAAATTACTACAAATTTAGCAGCTTAAACAAACACACACTTATTATCCCACAGTTTCTGTGAGTCAGGAATCCAACCACAGCATAGTTGAGTGTCCCACTCCAAGGTCTCTCTTAAGGCTGCAGTGAGGGATCAGCCAGAGCTGGCATCCCATCTGAGACTGGCTAGAGAGAAGAATCTCCCTCCAAATGGTCATGGCTGTTTGCACAATCCAGTTCCTTAGCTCCTTGCAGGCTATTGGCTAGACAGTCCTCAGCTTTTTGCCACATGGGCCTCTCCATGTGGTGGCTTACTTTATCAAAGCCAGCAAGGAAGAAAGTCAATATGGAAAATCTACTGGTGATATAGATGTTACAATTTCATATATTCATGGAAATGGCATCCTAATACCATTGCCATATTTTATTGGTTGGTAGCAAGTCATAAGTCACAATTATATTCAAAGAGAGGGGATTACACAACAGTAAGAATACTAGGAGGTAGAAATAATTGGGGGACATCTTAGAGTTTGTTCCTCACACAGAACTCTCAGGATTAAACTCTGGGTTGGGTTTTCAGAAACAACAGTCCTGTGGCTACAGGAAATAAGGGTTTCTTTCAGGGCAATCATAAAAACTTTTAGGTACTTCAGATGCACCTAACTGAATCATATCAGGGGATGTCAGTCCAGAGATGAGACCATACAAGCCACCCTGCTTCAAAGAGAAAGACAGCACCACTTCACTCTCATTGTCAGGAGGATCCCTAACCTTTCTCTTATATCTAGACACCACTCTGGGAATAAAGATCAGTATCTAGAGAATTGAACATTGCATTTTCAAAAGATTTCATTAAAAAAACTATTTAAACTGAAAGAAAATAATCTTCTATTATTTGGCAAGTAAAGGTTTGGTTGATTGATTAGTTGTGGGGGCAGGGGGGTTTCTCTTACTATGCTGTGGAGTGAAGTGCTCAGAAGGGAGATTATCTTGATTATAGGAAATAAAGAATTAGTGCAGAGTGAGTGAACTTTCAACTCTACAAAATTAGAACTGTCTGTACCTGCAAATAATTAAGTGATCACCTACATACCCCAGGAATATCCCCACAACCTATACCAGTAGATTGCCACAATACAAAAATCCCAATCCTTTTTTTTTAATTTAAATTCAAGTTAGTTAACATATAGTGTAATATTGGTTTCAGGAGTACAATTTAATGATTCATAACTTACATATAACACCCAGTACTCATCCAAACAAGTGACCCTCTTTAATATCCATCACCCATTTAGCCCATCCCCCACCCACTACCCCTCCTGAAACCCTGTTTGTTTTCTGTATTTAAGATTCTCTTATGGTTTGCCTCCATGTCTGTTTTATCTTATTTTATTTTTCCTTCCCTTCCCCTATGTTCATCTGCTTTGTTTCTTAAATTCCACATATAAGTAAAATTATCTGACATTTGTCTTTCTCTGACTGACTTATTTCACTCAGCATAATACACTCTGGTTCCATCCACATTGTTGTAAATGACATGATTTCATTCTTTTTGATCACCGAGTAATATTCCACTGTATATGCATAACACATCTTCTTTATCCATTCATCAGTCAATGGACATGTGTACACCTTACACAAAAATATAAATCCAAAATGTATGAGAGACCTAAATATAAGACAGGAAACCACCAATCCCTACAGGAAAAAACAGGCAACAACCTCTTTGACCTCGGCCACAGGAACTTCTTACTAGACATGTATCCTGAGGCAAGAGAAACAAAAGCAAAGATGAACTAACTAGTGGGACCTCATTAAGATAAAAAGCTTCTGCACAGTGAAGGAAACAATCAACAAAACTAAAGGGCATCCGACAGAATGGGAAAAGATATTTGTAAATGACATATTGGATGAAACCAAATCTATAAAGAACTTATCAAATTCAATAACCAAAAAACAAATAATCCAGTGAAAAAGTGGGAAAAAGACATGAATAGACACTTTTCCAAAGAAGACATCCAGTAGGCTAACAGACACATGAAAAGATGCCAATCCATTTTTTAAAAATTTTAATGTTTATTTATTTTTGAGAGACAGAGGGAGAGTAGAAAGGGACAGAGAGAGAGGGAGACACAGAATCTGAAGCAGGCTCCAGGTTCTGAGCTGTCAGCACAGAGCCTGACTCAGGGCTTGAACTCACAAACAGTGAGATCATGACCTGAGCTGAAGTTGGATGCTCAACTGACTGAGCCACCCAGGCATCCCAATGCAAATCCATTTTTATAAGGAAGTTCTGTCAAGGAAGATGGTGGCTTTATCTCTAAAAGGCCAGAGACTTTTATGTCAGAGTACAAACCCCTAGCAGACAGAGTCTCTGCTTTTCATTATGTGACTCCAGCACGGGATGGCGTGCAGTCTGGTAGGTACTAGATCAGGCGTGTAGTCTTCTGACTGCGATGAGTACAGATTTCTGAGTCAGTGAGCTATCCAGTCATTGGAATTATATTTAACATTATATGAACAATATGCCAATCCTCATGAAAGCTTTTTAAATTTATCTCTTTAACATTCACGAATATAGCCTTGGGGATCTGTAATACAGGAACAATTATAGAGGATCCATTTTACAACATGAATATGTATCAACCCTGCTCATAAGAACTAAAAAAGGAGCACCCAAAGAATTATTTTAAAATTCCCAAATTCTTAAGTCACAAATTATGTCAGATGGTTATTCATTATGTTTGACAAGAAACTGGTTCCATCAACAGTAATCAACACTCAACATAGTTTTGTATCTCTGTATAACTTGATAAAAAAAAAAAAAGGTTGAAGAAGGAAACAGAACAATATTACAGGTTTACCTAACAACTAAGAAATAAAAACTAAATGAATAAAAATAAATCTTGCTCTGGGGTGCCTGGGTGGCTCGGTCAGTTAAGCGTCCAACTTCAGCTCAGGTCAATATCTTGTGGTTCATGAGTCCGAATCCCACATTGAGCTCTGTGTGGATAGCTTGGAGCCTGGAGCCTGTTTCGGATTCTGTCTCCCTCTCTCTCTGCTCTTCCTCTCTCAAAAATAAATAAACATTTAAAAAAGATTAAAAACATTTAAAAATAAATGAAAAAAATAAATCTTGCTCAAGCCTCTCCACTATTTTCCCACTTGCCTCTGAATGCACGTTTCAATTCTCTTATTCTTTAAAGCAGTGGCTTGCAAATTTTTTTCATAGTGACTTACATTGAGAAATACATTTTGAATATACATACAAATATATTTACAGAAACACTTATAGTTTAGGTATTTGTGTGTGTGTGTGTGTGTATATATATATATATATATATATATATATATATATATACATACTTTAAAAAGCCCTTTTCTGCCTCAATTAATGAAGTGCTTTTCAGTCTGATTGATGACACTGCAAAGGGTCATAGGTTTGATTTGGAGAGTTTAATCAATATTTCAGAATATAGAAAAAAAAAGAAAATGTCTGAGTATATCACTGAGAATATAGATTAAGTATTGTTTCATGAATTTTTTTTTTCTATTCTGCATGGATATGATTGTATGTGTTCTGCACATGAAATAAAATGTATTTCTCATTGTAGACCTTAGGCAAAAATGTTTGATCCTTTACTGTTTTGAGGCATTGCAGTTTGAAAAACATTGCGGTGTAAGGTACCACGAGTAACTGCCCTTATCTTCAAAAATGCTCTTATAGTAATCCTAATGTTGAAAGTTTTCATTATGTCACATCTCAGTGTCTTACCCTCTGTCTCAGGAAAAAGGAGTTTGAGAAATGTGACTCAGCAATGTATAAGCTACATAAAGGGCCATTTGGAAGTATAGAACAAAGAAACTCTTTGTTTCACTGTGGTGAATTATGATGGTCTCATTCTTAGACCCTTGATATACAAAAAGAAAAACAAAAGTAAAAAATGTCCAAAAAGTAGCAAATGGTTTAAACACTTTAAAAAACACACTTATAAGGAATTAGTTATAGGGACTGAAAATGATACACTAATAAGAAAATATTAGCTATTTCTATGTTTGACTAAGATATTACAATTAAGCAGCATGAATTCTCTCAAATTTGAGAGAATGTATTAATGTATGGTTTTGGTACACAAGAGGATTTCCTTTTAAATTATAATTTAGCCTATTTTCACGAACTGCAAGTTTTTTTTGTTTTTTTTATGTTTTTTTAATGTTTATTTATTTTTGAGAGAGAAAGAGACACAGAGTGTGAGTGAGGGGAGGATCAGAGAGAGAGAGGGAGACACAGAATCCAAAGCAGGCTCCAGTTTCTGAGCTGTCAGCACAGAACCTGACACAGGGCTGGAACTCACAAATCATGAGATCATGACCTGGGCCAAGGTCAGATGCTTAACCGACTGAGCCACCCAGGCACCCCTCACCAACTGCAAGTTTTTATGGTGAGAACCACTATGTACATCTAGAGGTAAAGATCAGCAAATAAATACAAACTGAGTATATGGTCAAGAGATAATAGCATGACAACTGGAACAACTTAATCAAAAATAAGTAAAATGTTTTACCTTAGTATAAAGAAGCATTTGTAATAGTGGGAAGAAGTTTTTAGTGACAGGAAAGTTTGAGTTGACTCCTACTGTAGTTTTATGTTGTAACAGTAAGAATTATTGTAGTAAAAAAACAAAACAAAACAAAACAACAACAGCAAATAACACACTCCAATAAAAAAAATCAGCAATTCAAATTGAAATAGTTCACTGCAGCCAAACCAAGTGATGATATAAACAAGGCATTGAACCAAGGAGTTGGATATGATTACCTAACAACTTTTTCCAAAGCTACCTTATTTTAAAAATAATCCTTAATAACTGACATGCTACTTCAGTCAACTGTTGTCGATAAGCAAGGCCTGAAAAAATCCCTGGCCTTTTAGTTTCAAAGAAACTATAGATGAATCCTGGCATTAGGAGGTAAACCTGCCTTTGGGTACTACTATAAGGCAGCTTTCTGGGCAGCTCTTTTCACTAGCTGAATCATAGCACAGAATATGCATAAACACTTGAAAGGTATTCTCATTAGTATTCCTACTCAATGTCATTTAACTCAGGGCTATAACTCTACAAGAGGAAGGGTATATAGAAGGAATGCGTGAGGGTGGGGGAGACAGAGTGCCCTGAGACGGGAGTTTCTTAGTACATGGTAAAATAAAACATCCAACTTCACTGATGAGCTACTATGAAAGAATAAAGAATCCGTTGCCCAAAATTTATTGCATCAAGACCAGACTGTTTCTTGGGTCCGTACATCCCAGCACCCCTTCAGAGTTTATCTCCAAGTGGGACATGAGGTGTCCAGGAATCTATAGCCATTTACTAGTGTAGGCAGACACAGACTGCCTAAGAGCCTTCCCCCCAAATCACAGAGTCTGCTCAACTCATTTTTGGGGATTCTAGAAAGTTCAAAGAAGGCAGCAGCTCCATGGGAAAACCTCAGTAATGGGGGATAGGAGCCCCAGCCTCCCATCCTTCCATATACCAATTCTGGGAGGCATTCTGTTTGCTTCTCTGAAGTTCTAACAGTATTAGGCCACAAATGCATATTGGAGAAATCATGATAATATACACTCACATTTGGTACTCCTCCTCTGGTTCACTCTAACCATTCTCTCACTGTTGCTTCCTAGTAGCACCTCCCAAACAAGCTATCTGGTCTCACAGTCTGCTTTGACAGAAATCCAAACCAAAACATACCCATAGTTTATTTAATCATCACAATAATCTAGTGGGGTGGGTATTATGTTTCCCATTTACAGATAAGGAAAGTCTAGGAGAAATTAGTAAATTGGTCCATTCAATTAGTAGAATAAATAGGCCGGAACAGTAACCTTTCTTATTCTCAAAATCATGTTGTTAACCATTATGTTCAACTATCCAAACACTATCAGAGGAACAGCTATAAAAAATTAATTAATTAAAGATTTAAAGATAAAGTATTAAAATAATTATAACTACAATAATTTGGTAATGCATACACAATATAAAAGAGTATTAAGTGTGATATCAAAAACATAAAATGTGGGAGAGGGGAGTGTAAAAATGTGGAAGACTTATACGCATTTGAAGTTATCAGTTTAGACTGTCATAACTATAATATGTTTTGTGCAAGCCTCATGGTAACCACAAAGCAAAAACCTATGTAGATATACAAAAGAGAAAGAAATCAAAGCATACCCGTACAGTAAATCTTCAAATCACAAAGAAGGAGAGCAAGAAAGGGACAAAGAGACTACAAAACAGACAGCAAACAACAATATGGCAAGAGTAGGTCCTACCTACCAACAATTACTGTAAGTGTAATGGACTAAATTCTCCAATCAAAAGACATAGAATGAAAGTTCAACAACTATTCATGATAAAAACTCTCAGCAAAGTGGGTTTAGAGAGAACATACCTCAACATTAAAAAGCAAAAATAAACTATTGGGACTACGTGCAAATAAAAAGGTTCTGTACAGCAAAGAAAACCATCAACAAAATGAGAAGGCAACCTACTAAATGGGAGAAGATATCTGATAAGGGGTTAATATCTAAAATATATTAAAAACTTGGGGTGCCTGGCTGGCTCATTGGATGAGCATCCAACTCTTGATTTCCACTCACATCATGATCCCAGGGTCATAGGATCGATCCCCGTGTCAGGCTCTGCACTGAGCATGGAGCCTGCTTAAGATTCTCTCTCTCTCCCTCTGCTCCTCTCCCCTGCTCATGCTCTCTCTCTCTAAAGAAATTAGAATTAAAATTAAATAAATAAAATAAAAATTAAAAAACATACAACTCAACGCACGTGCACACACACACACACACACACACACACACACACACACCTGATTTAAAATGGGCAGGAGACCTGAATAGACATTTTGCCAAAGAAGACATACAGATGTTTAACAGACACATGAAAAGACACTCAATATCAGTAATCATCAGGGAAATGCAAATCAAAACCACAACAAGATATCACTTGACACCTGTCAAAAGATAAGAAATAACAAGTTTTGGTGGGAGAAAAAGAACCCTTGTGCACTGCTGGTGAGAATGTAAATTGATACAGCCACTGTGGAAAACAGTATGGAGGTTTCTCAAAAAAATTAAAAATAGGGGCACCTGGGTGGCTCAGTCGGTTAAGCAACCGACTTCACCTCAGGTCATAATCTCGTGGTTCACGAGTTTGAGCCCCACGTCGGGCTCTGTGCTGACAGCTCAGAGCCTGGAGCCTGCTTCGGATTCTGTGTCTCCCTCTCTCTGTGCCCCTCCCCTGCTTGCGCTCGCTCTGTCTCTCAAAAATGAATAAATGTTAAATTAAAAAAATTAAAAATTAAAAAAAAATTGAAAATGGAAGTACCATATGATCCAATAATTCCTCTATGTTTTTACCCAAAGAAAATGAAAACACTAATTCCAAAGGATATGGGCACCTCTATGTTTATTTGTACTTGCCAAGATATGGAAGCAAACTAAGTATCCATTGACAGATAGATGGATAAGGAAGATGTGGTGTGTGTGTGTGTGTGTGTGTGTGTTTACATATAAAAGCAATTCTATATATAATAATGGAATATTACACTGTCATAAAAAAGGATAAGATCATACCATTTATGACAACATAATTGGATCTAGAAGGTATTGTGCTAAGTGAAATAAATCAGAGAAAGACATGATTTTACTGATGTGTAGAATCTAGAAAACAAAACAAATGAAACAAACAAATGAAAAGCAGAATCAGACCTATAAATACAGAGAACAAACTGATATTTGCTGAGGGGCAAGAGTGGGGAATGAGAGAAATGGGTGAGGGAGAGTGTTAGATACAAGTTTTCAGTTATAGAATAAATAAGTCATGGGAACCAAAGGCATAGCATAGGGAAAATAGTCAATGATTATCATAGTGTTGTATAGTGACAGGTAGTAGCTACTTTGGGGAAGCTTTGCATAATGTATAGAAAAGTTGAATCACTATGTTGCACACCTGAAACTCATGACACGTTGTGGGTCAACTATACTCAAAAAAAAAAAAAAATTAAGACATGGAGGATCTGAGTGTATTAAAAAAATAAGACCCAGGTATATGCTGCCTACAAGAAACTCACTTCAGCTTTAATGACATATATAGACTGAGAGTGAAGAGATGGAAAAAGATATTCTATGAAAATCAAAACCAAGATAAGGCAGGGGTAACTAGAATGATATCAGACAAAATAGACTTAAAGCCAAAAACTGTAACAAGAGACAAGGAAGATCATTTTATAATAATAAAGGGGTCATTCCAACAGGAGGATATAACATGTATAAATATTTATGCACTCACCATAGGAGTAAAATTAGATCTGAAGGGAGATATAGAGAGCAATGCAACAATAGTAGGAGATTTCAAACCCCCATTTTAATAATAAATAGGTCATCCATACAGAAAACCAATAAAAAATATTGGACTTACAGCTCCGTGTTAGACCAGATGAGCCCTAGACATATACAGAAACATCCAACAGGAGTAAAATACACATTCTTAAGCACGCATGGAATATTCTTTAGGATAGATCATATGTAAGAACACAAAACAAGTCTTAATAAATTCAAGAAGATAGAAATTATATCAAGCATCCTTTCTACCATAATAGTATAAAACTAGAAATCAATTACAAGAGAAAAACGGGAAAATTCACAAATATGTGGAGATAAACAACAAAATTCTAAACAACCAATGGCCCAAAGAAGAAATCACAAGGGATGTCAAAAAAATATCTTGAGATAAATAAAAATGGAAATACAGGGGCTCCTGGGTGGCTCAGTCAGTTAAGCATCTGACTGTTGGTTTCCACTCAGGTCATGATCTCACAATTCATGGGATTGAGCCCCGCATCAGGCTCCGCACTGACAGCACTGAGCCTGCCTGGTATTCTCTCTCTCCCTCTCTCTCTGCCCCTTCCCTGCTTGTGCTCAGGCTCTCTCTCACTCTGTCTCAAAGTAAATAAATAAACTTTAAAAAAATGGAAACACAAAATATGAAAATGTATGGGATGCATCAAAAGCAATTCTAAGAGGGAAGTTTATAGTGATACATGACTACATTAAGAAAAAAGAAAGATCTTGGGGTGCCTGGGTGGTTCAGTTGGTTAAGCATCCGGCTTCAGCTCAAGTCATGATCTTGCAGTTTGCAGGTTTGAGCTGAGCTGTTCAGAGCCTGGAGCCTGCCTCAGACCCAGTGTCTCCCTCTCTCTCTGCCCCTCCCCAACTTGCAGTCTGCCTCTCTCTCTCTCTCTCTGTCTCAAAAATGAATAAACATTAAAAACTCTTTTTAAGTAAAAAAAAAAAAAAGAAAGATCTCAAACAACCTAACTTTATACCTCAAAGAATTTTTTTTAAAAAAGCTAACTCGCCCCAAAATTAGAAGAAGGAAAATAACAAATATTAAAATGGAAATAAATAAAATACACACTAGGAAAATAATAGAAAAAATCAGTAAAACTCCCAAAGCTGGTTTTTTGAAAAAATAAAGAAAATTGATAAACCTTTAGCTGAATTCACCAAGAAAGAAAAAAGATTCAAATAAATAAAATCAGATATGAAAGAGGAGACATTACAACTGATATCACAAAAATGCTAAGGATCATAAGAAACTGTTATGAACAATTGTATGTTAACAAATAGATAACCTAGAAACAATAAATACATTCTCAGGAACATAAAACCTACCAAACTAAATCAAGAATAAATACAAAATCTAAACAAACTAATTACTAGTAAAGAGATTGGAACAATAATTAAAAAAAAAAAAGAAAACTCCCAATAAACAAAAGCCCAGGACCAGATGGCTTCACTAATGAATTCTACTAAACATTTAAAGAAGAATTAATATCAATCTATCTCAAAGTCTTCCAAAAAAATGGAAGAGGAGGAAATATTTCAAACTCACTTTATGGGGTCAGCATTACCCCGACACCAAAGCCATGCAAGGGCACTATAAGAAAATTATAGGTCAATATTCCTGTAAAGAGAGTGAAACACGTGCTTATATCACCAGGAAATCAGGGAAAATAAAGCAGGAATCCATAAATAAGAGCAACAAAGAAGGACAGGGTTGATAGCATCTGATGGCATAAGATTTGTGATTGGGAGTGGGGGTGCCCGGGTGGTTCAGTGGGTTAAGCGTCCAACTTCAACTCAGGTCATGATCTCACTGTTCATGGGTTGAAGCCCCGCATCAAGCTCTGTGCTGATGGCTCAAAGCCTGGAGCCTGCTTTGGATTCTGTGTCTCCCTCTCTCTCTGCCCCTTCCTGGCTTGTGCTCTCTTTCTGTCTCTAAAAAAATAAATAAACATAAAAAATAAATTTGTGATTAGGTGTTTTTAGAGAGGAGATGGAGAGAAACATTTGAAAGCGGTAAGGAGAAACCAGAAATACACACCTCCACCACCAGATCGGTGGTCCTAGTGCTTTAGGAGAAAAAGCAGCCACCATTTGACAGACTACAAGAAAAAAAATGGGACCTTAGAGGAAAGTCAAGTTTGAGAGTCAAGTAAGAGAGTAAAAAGAGGCTGAGAATATAGGGGATTTTGCTATCAACAGATTCTGAATTCAGAGAGCACAATGAGTGAGTTTCAGGACTTGGGGAGAGAGAAATGAATAAGGCAGTGGTTTTCCATTGGACCACAAGTATCCACATCACCTGGGAACTTGTTAGAAATTCCCATTCTCAGGTCTGACCCATTCCTACTAAATTAGAAGCTCATTCAGATCCAGCAATCTGTTTTAGCAAACATTCCAGGTGATTCCTATGTGCAATAAAATTTGAGAACCATTGGAAAAAGAGAAGATTCACACAGGCTTAAAGTATAGGTGAGGAGGGTAACCTGAGAGTCTGAGCATTTTGTGGTAGCTGACATAGTCATGGATACAGGATATAATGAGATTGTATTTGGATTCAAAGCAATTAGTGGAGACAAGTTTTGAGTATTGAGGAAAGGGGGAAGAATAGTGGGGGATAGCTTTCTGGGACTCCTCACCGTAGACCACCTGGGGGGTCATAAATATAATATTTCCCCATCTCTTTGACATCAGTGGATGTTGCAAGTGGTCACCCCATGAGAGCTTACACCCACCAGTAACTCTCTCTTTCTCTCTTCCCATTTTGTCTATCAATATCAGGCTCTTTGGTTACAAGTAACAGAATGCCCCTGTAAATAGCTTAATTTTTTTTAATTCTAAGGAAGTAAGGATTCCAAAGCAAAAAGCATAATGAAACTAAAGACTTATCTCAGTGTGTGTGTGTGTGTGTGTCTATGTCTGTGAATTTCTAGGATGATGTAGGTTAAGTAACTACTCTGGTCAGCTATAGTTTAAGATGTGGTATCCAAATACAAGCATGACTTCCGGGGGCCAGCTTTATGAGCACAATTGAGAATGAGGTCATTTCTCAAAGGACTGTCATGGGATGACCTGTCACCTCAAAAAGTGTCTACTACTGGGGCAACTGGGTGGCTCAGTCATTTAAGCATCGGACTTTGGCTCAGGTCGTATCTCACGGTTCATGAGTTTGGTTCACGAGTTCGAGCCCACATGGGGCTCTCTGCTGTCAACACAGAACCAGCTTTGGATCCTTTCTCTCTCTCTCTCTCTCTCTCTCTTCTCTCTCTCTCTGCCCCTCCCCAACTCATGCAGCTCTCTCTCCCTCTCTCTCAAAAATAAATAAGCATTGAAAAAAAGTGTCTACTACTGACACTGTTCTAAATTAAGGACTTAGTATAATTTAGGTGGATAAGTACCTGGGAATTTTCTTTCAAATGGAAAGTATTGCCTTTGCTACATATTTCTTTACTGATTGTTTTAAAACATTGACCCCAACATTTTTTTTGATGGGAATTATTTTACTTTTTCTATTTTTTTATTTATTATTTTTTATTTTTAATTTAAATCCAATTTAGTTAACTTATAGTATAATAATAATTTCAGGAAAAGAATTTAGTGATTCCTTACTTACATATACCCTATGCTCATCCCAACAGTGTCCTTCTTAATGCCCTCACCCTTTAATCCTTCTCCCCACCCAACACCCCACCAGCAGCCCTTGGTTTGTTCTTTAAGAGTCTCTTGTGGTTTGTCTCTCTCTGTTTTTATATTACTTTTGCTTTCCTGCCCTTATGTTCATCTGTTTTGTTTCTTAAATTCCACATATGAGTGAAATCAGATGATATTTGTCTTTCTCTGACTGATTTATTTCACTTAGCATAGTACACTCTAGTTCCATCCACATAGTTGCAAATAGAAAGATTTCATTCTTTTTGATCGCCAAGTAATATTCCATTGTATATATATACCACATCTTCTTTATCCATTCTTCTGTCAATGGACATTTGGACTCTTTTCATACTTTGGCTATTGTCAATAGTGCTGCCATAAACATGGGGGTGCATGTGTCCCTTCAGAACAGCATCCCTGTATCCTGTGGATAAATGCCTAGTAGTGCAATTGCTGGGTCGTAGAGAAGTTCTATTTTTCGTTCTTTGAGGAACCTCCATACAGTTTTCCAGAGTAGCTGCACCAGTTTGCATTCCAACTAGCAGTGCAAAAGAGTTCCTGTTTCTCACCAACATCTGTTGTTGCCTGAGTTGTTAATTTTAGCCATTCTGACAGGTGTGAGGTGATATTTCATAGTGGTTTTGATTTGTATTTACTTGATGATGAGTGATGTTGAGCATTTTTTTCATGTGTCTGTTAGTCATTTGGATGTCTTCTTTGGAAAAGTGTCTTTTCACGTCTTTTGCCCATTTCTTCACTGGATTATTTGTTTTGGGGGGATTGAGTTTGATAACTTCTTTATAGATTTTGGATACTAACCCTTTATCTGATATGTTATTTGCAAATATCTTCTTCCATTCCATCAGATTGTTTCCTTTGCTGTGCAGAAGCTTTTTATCTTGATGAGGTCCCAATAGTTCATTTTTGCTTTTGTTTCCCTTGCCTCTAGAGACATGTTGAGTAAGAAGTTTCTGTGGCCGAGATCAAAGAGGTTTTTGCCCGCTTACCCCTCTAGGATTTTGATGGCTTCCTGTCTTACATTTAGGTCTTTCATCCATTTTGAGTTTATTTTTGTGTATGGTGTAAGAAAGTGGTTCATTTTTCTGCATGTCGCTGTCCAGTTTTCCCAACACCATTTGCTGGAGAGACTGTCTTTTTTTCCATTGGATATTCTTTCCTGCTTTGTCAAAGATTAGTTGGCCACACATTTGTGGGTCCATTTCTAGGTTCTCTATTCTGTTCCATTAATCTATGTGTCTGTTCTTGTGCCAATACCAAACTGTCTTGATGATTACAGCTTTGTAATACAGCTTGAAGTCCAGAATTGTGATGCCTCTAGCTTTGGTTTTCTTTTTCAAGATTGCTTTGGCTATTCGGAGTCTTTTCTGGTTCCATACAAATTTTAGGATTGTTTGTTCTAGCTCTCTGAATAATGCTCATGTCATTTTGATAGGGATTGCATTGAATATGTAGATTGCTTTGGGTAACATAGACATTTTAACAATATTTGTTCTTCCTATCCAGGAGCATAGAATCTTATCCATTTTTTTGTGTCTTCTTCAATTTCTTTCATAAGCTTTCTATAGTCTTCAATGTATAGATTTTTCACCTCTTTGGTTAGGTTTATTCCTAGGTATTTTATGGTTTTTGGTGCAATTGTAAATGGGATTGATTCCCTGATTTTTCTTTATGTTGCTTCATTATTGGTGTATAGAGAGTGCCGAATCCTAACCACTAGACCACAGGGATATTATTGGTATATAGAAATGCAACCAATTTCTGTACATTGATTTTATTTCCTGCAACTTTGCTGAATTCATGGATCAGTTCTAGCAGTCTTTTGGTAGAATCATTTGCATTTTCCACATAGAGTATCATATCGTCTGCCAAGAGTGAAAGTTTGACTTCCTCCTTGCTGATTTGGATGCCTTTAATTTCTTTGTGTTGCCTGACTGCTGAGGCTAGGACTGCCAACACTAAGTTGAATAACAGTGGTGAGAGTGGACATCCTTGTCATGTTCCTGACCTTAAGGAGAGACTCCAATAATTTTTAAAACTTTTTTGTAGGTAGCAATTATCCTGAAATTGGAACATATATACTTACATAGCATTTAATAAACTAAAGTATTTCCTTTCATTGACTTAGATAGATCCATTATTCTGGATATTTATAACTCTGGTGTGTGTATGTGTGTGTGTGTGTGGTGTGCACACGTGCATGTATGCATGTACATATTTTGTGTCAGATGCACATGTTTTTTCAACTATATCTATACCATATGACTTCTGTAAATTAGGTTAGGGGTTATTTCACACTGCTGGCATATCACACACCTTCCCAAAATAGATTTTAATTGAGTAAGCCTTTCTACTCTCAGGTTCCCAAGATACTTTATGAAATCTAATTTTCCAAATTTTAGTGATACTTTTCATTCTTCTATAAGTTATTTCTAAATAACTGTAAGACAAAAGCAGGAACAGAGGTCCTGATATAGCTACAGCCAAGTGACAACATAGATTTAAACCATAGTATGAAAACTAAGCTCAGAAGAGACTCTCTATGTGATCAATTATCCAGGCCTGTGTTTAAGATCTCTTCCCCTCCTTGCCTCTCCCTCCCTCCCTCCCCACACTTCTCCCTCCCTGTTCTCTCTTGGTCTGTCTGAATGCCATACTCCTGTGTTTTTTTTTCTTATTCATTTTCATTACTTGTGATGATATTTTCTCTTTTATGTCTCTGGAAAATATTTGAACAGCATTTGTAATGCTGGGCAAGCTCCTGTTTTTCTGGGTAAAGGCTCAGAGACAACAGTCCAATGGGCTTATGCAGAACAGATATTGAATGTTCCACAGATTTTAAAAAAAATACAAGTGTCCTACCCTCATTTTTTAACTCTATGTATCCTTTTCATGACATATTTAAAGGAAATAAAAGCAGGAATAAAGGGCCTCAAAATACCTGTCCACTTGCATGGTGGATTTCTTTTTTAATAAATTGATCTTCTGTCATGGCCTTATTGATCATAGACAGAATAGAAGGTGTAGGTGTTTCTAACATTTTGATAATGTTATGAATTTGGACATTTCTCTATCCTATTAGAAAAATTACTTGGCCTCAGGGTACCTTATTTTTGTATTAATGTTAATAAGTGTGGGGAAAATGCCACAGAGAATTTCTTAATTCATAGTCATTTTTGTTTTCAGTACCTTTCCACTTTGTTCATTGTTCTCTTATAGAAGTGTGGTGAGGTATGGTGGAACTTACTCTGATTTGGAATGAACCGAATTTTTCTATCATTTCTGCAAATAGGTGAGGTGACGGTAAGCCCCTCAGATCAAGCATTCCATATAAACACAAACTTTAGGAGCAACTGGGTGGCCCAGTCCATTTAGCTTCTGACTTTGGCTCAGGTCATGATTTTACAGTTCATGGGTTCAAGCCTTGCCTCAGGCTCTCTGGTGTCAGCACAGAGCCTGTTTTGGATTCTTTGTCACCTTCTCTCTCTGCCTCTCCCCCACTTGCGCTCTCTCTCTCTCTCTCTCTCTCTCTCTCTCTCAAAGGTAAAGATTAAAAATAAATAAATAAAAAGATAAACACAAACTTTATTTATTTTTTATGAAAACATTTATACCATAGGAATATGATTATGATTTACTTTTTTTTTTTAAATATATGAAATTTATTGTCAAATTGGTTTCCATACAACAACCAGTGCTCATCCCAAAAGGTGCCCTCCTCAATACCCATCACCCACCCTCCCCTCCCTCCCACCTCACCATCAGCCCTCAGTTTGCTCTCAGTTTTTACGAGTCTCTTATGCTTTGGCTCTCTCCCACTCTAACCTCTTTTTCTTTTCCTTCCCTTCCCCCATGGGTTTCTGTTAAGTTTCTCAGGATCCACCTAAGAGTGAAAACATATGGTATCTGTCTTTCTCTGTATGGCTTATTTCACTTAGCATCACACTCTCCAGTTCCATCCATGTTGCTACAAAGGGCCATGTTTCATTCTTTCTCATTGCCACGTAGTACTCCATTGTGTATATAAACCACAATTTCTTTATCCATTCATCAGTTGATGGACATTTAGGCTCTTTCCATAATTTGGCTATTGTTGAGAGTGCTGCTATAAACATTGGGGTACAAGTGCCCCTATGCATCAGTACTCCTGTATCCCTTGGGTAAATTCCTAGCAGTGCTATTGCTGGGTCATAGGGTAGGTCTATTTTTAATTTTTTGAGGAACCTCCACACTGTTTTCCAGAGTAGCTGCACCAGTTTGCATTCCCACCAACAGTGCAAGAGGGTTCCTGTTTCTCCACATCCTCTCCAGCATCTATAGTCTCCTGATTTGTTCATTTTGGCCACTCTGACTGGCGTAAACACAAACTTTAAAATCTAATGCTAAAACAAAGGCTGGTATTTAAATTTTAAATAAATGTTTTTCTTGCTAAGCCCCTCTTCACACAGGTAGACACAAACTAACACAGTAAGTTTCCTTTAAATCTCTGAGTTTATTACAGTGGTATAGTCTGCCCATTCTGAATGCTACAGATCTGATACCACATGGGCCAAAATCAATTAAGACTTATTGTGCTGTCAGTTGATTTTTTTTTATGCCACATTTGTTTAAAACCACAATGTCAGGTATAAATGCTGAATTAAATGTGTACATTTTGCATAAGCATACTATTTGCCACTGACCTATGCTCTTCACACAGAAAGCATTCACAGGATGTGAGTCTCCCATCCAATAAGTGTAGCTAAATTAAGGGGAGTAAACAGGGAAAGAGAGAAGTGGAAGGAGGTACCAAGTTGTGAATGTATATAATTTACAGCAGCACTTTATACAGATACAAATTTTATGAATATAAGCAGGGTGTTTGCAGCAGAAATAGAACAGAAAGTGGACACAGGAAGAGTTGGACAGAAGTCCAGTAGATATAAGAATTCTATTCCTTCAGGGACTTAACCAGAGGGATGAGGAAGAAGGAGGGGAGAGGGCTTGGGGGAAGGGAGGATGTGAAGAGAGAGAGAGAGAGAGAGAGAGAGAGAGAGAGAGAATATAGGGAGTCTCTACTCCATGAAGGTGAGGGTGACGGTCTTTCCTGACTTTCCACCAAATTTCTGGAAATTGACCAAAGGAAGCAAACCAGATGGCTCTCCTTTCCCTCACCCACCACATCCGACACCAAATCCCACAAAGCCCACTGGGGAATGCTGCTCCTAGTCATCCCTCCAGAGCACCTTGTGCCACAGCTCCAGGTCTCCCTAGCACAGGGCCGCACTGCCACCAGTTTATCATGTCGGCCCTGGACCACTGCAGTCAACTCCCAACCAGGCTGTGTTATGATTCCCCTACCACCTCCGGTCCTTTCCTCATCTAAAAGCCATAATGATTTTCCAAATTTCAACACTGATCTCATCATTTCCATCCATTTCCTTTAAGATAAAATCCACACTCCTTATTCTAGCTTATAAAACTCTTTCCAATCGCTTCCACCCCTACCTCTCCAGGCCTCATTCCTTGTGTTGGGGTGGAAGGTGGCAGAAGTGTTGTATCTTTGTCAGTAGTCCTTAACTAGCTGTACCACTTGGATGATACCATACTCTCCCCTCTTTCCCTTCACCCCTACCCCTTCACTTTGCTTGGGCAACTCCCTAAAGAGACCCAATCCCCAAAGGCCATGTAACATGTCAGAAGAAGAGGTTCCCTCGGGAAACCTCTTGCGGGCAGAATCTAAGTGGAATCTTGAGGCCCACCCATTTGTGCAGGCATTCTCTTTGGGACACTCTTTTCCTCCCTGTATGAATTACATTCTCATTGGAAGGCATTTGATTAGACCTCAGCCCAAAGGGGTACAAGCATCCAGATGGCGTCTTGCCATTCCCCTGACCAGACATCAGCCCATAGCCTGGGGTCCGGCTGGCTTTTCCTGACGAGCTGGAACAGTTTACATCATGGAGGCTCTGCAGGGGCTAAATGCTCAGACCTCCACCCTCAGCCTGACAACCTGTTTCAGTGTTGAAAAACAGTTCAAGGTAGCACTTGAGACCAAACGTGTCATTTTCCTTGTCAAAATGAAAGCTGTAAATTTTAAACCTACTGCTTAATGTATCCAGATATTGAACACAGGGACTTTTATCCTCAGCTTAATGGTCTGTCTAAAAACATCAAAAAAGATTACTTAAAAACTCTGGGCCTCAGAGGTCCTATAAAATTACATGAAGCACCCCCCCCCATCTTCTCCAAGTTTTAAAAAATTTATTGGAAAACACTTATGCAATATGTGAACTCCTTTTTCCTTAGCCTTAGATACTAAGGTTATGTGCTTGATTGCTGGGGGGTGGTTAAGAAAAGCAATAGGATAAGATGAAATTTTATTAGATTACAATCTAAAATTTTAATAGAGTTTCTGCTTCTGGGAATGGATGGCGAATCTTATTCAGCATCTTCTTGAACAGGGAAAATGTAAAAGCATGACTTTCCTCCTTTAATATAATGTGACAATAAGGAATGTCAGAGCTTTTTGATTTTTTTTTTAATTCAGATATTTGTAGAGACCTGATGGGAACAGAAAGACAGGCGAAGGTAGAGAGTTAGAATATAATTATTTCCTCCAATAAAAGCAGTGTCGGGATAAAAGTAATTGCTAAAATTTTAGGGATGAAGAAATTATAACACTGGACCTTAGTAGCTTTATTAAAAGCTCACCCACAAGTATACAGTAATCTGAGGCCTTAAAAATCCACTCCATAGCCAGAGTGTCTATGATGCTGTGATAATGGCAAAGTTTGCTCCGAAGGTCTTACTGTCATAGCTCTAAAAATTCTTTGTTGACACAAACAGAATCTTTATTGCCTCTAGGCTATAAGATAGGGGTGTTCTGTGTGCAATCATTATCTTTCTGCCTTTCTGCAGAGAGAAAATTATGAACCATGAAGTTTAGAGGGATCAAGTCTGCCTTCAACTGTTGCATTAAATCTAAGGGTTTGCCTATTCTAGAGAACAAAGTTGCTAATTAGGGGGACAAGATGTTTGGGAAAATGGAAAGCTTCCAATTTCCTCCTGGATTCAAAATTTCCAATATTTTTAAAGCACTATAGATTCACAGATTGGTAATAGCATCATTTGCTTTACCTGCCTTAAGAGTGCTCTCTGATGTATCTGCTTCTGATATAATAACAACTCCATTATAGGCCCCACATTTAAGGTCCTTACTTTAATGCCCCAACATTTTGGTGCATGTCTGACTTCCCCACAATGCAGCAGCCTCATTAAGGATTACTCCCTGGCAAAGGCAGTATCTAATGGGTTAATGAGGTTGGGCAGTCTCAGCCTGTTAGCAGCTGCTTAAGCAGCAGGCTGGGGAAAGCTCTGTTGATTTTCATTCTTCACTGCTGAGTGATGAAGGGCAACCTATATACTAGAAGTCTAGTCAGGCCGCAACCTGTACTCATGTACAAAAAATTCAATTCAATCCATGCCGCAGGTCAACAATTACTCCATGATATATGATATCAAGGTAAAGTCAATGCATTTATGGTGTATAAGGGGCTAAAACCAGAGGGCTTCGGCTTGAGGTTAGCCACTATTTTGATTACTCTTTATTGTGGAAATTTAAGACTGTATCAGCTCTGATCTAGATTCTGAATAGTTCTTTAATTGATGATCACATGCATCTTGATTAATATTATTGATGCTTTCAGCAATGATGAATTTTTTGTAGCTGGTCACTTTGGATTACTGAACTCATTTTGGGATACACAGCCCCAAACTCCACTACCAAACATAGTACACTACTTTCTAACAAAAACATATCTTCGAAGGCTTGATCATTTTAATATGAAAAGAGAGTCTGTCACTTATGGTTCTTTTGATACATCCAAAACCTCTCTTTGTTTGGCTTCTCTGTGTAAAAAAAATCACCTGAAAGCTTGCAAAAAGATCCCTGAGGCCACTCTCCAGAGATTCCTATTCAACAGGTCTGGGGTGGGGTCTGAGAATTTACATTTCTAAAAGGCTCCCAGGTGACAATGACCTTGCAGGTCCCCCAATCACACTTGGAGTGACACCGTTCTGGGATACTAATTTCTTATTCTTTCCCAGTCTCCTTTGCTGGATTTTCCTCTTCTCCGTGACCTCTATGGATTGTCTTATACCTCTTCTACCTTCCCTGCAGAGACATCTCATTCAGTCTTAAGGCTGTAAAACATATCTACAGGCTGATAAATAAATCCTAGGTTTGCCCCTGAATTCATGATTGCATATTGGTTTGCTATTCCAAGTCTCCTGATTCTCCTTTCAACCCTAAAACCTGGTCCTCTCCAGGGTTTTCCAACTCAGTAAATGGCACCTTGCAAAATTGTTCAAGGGAAATCTCTTATCATCTTTAATTTGACACTTCTTCCCACATCCCACTCCAATCCATCAGTACATACAGTCGGCTCTTCTTTCATATTAAATGCAGAATTGGGCCATTTCTTACTATGTACCCTGGCCATGCCACCATTACCTCTAGCCTGGATTATTGCTATTATTTCCCAGCTAATCTCCCCGCTTGTTCCTTGTCCCGTACTCCACTACATTCGTGTAACAAACAGAGTGATCCTTGTAAATACAAGTCAGTCTGGGGCGCCTGGATGGCTCAGTCAATTAAACGTCTGGGTTCGGCTCAGGCCATGATCTCAAGACTTGTGAGTTTGAGCCCCACATCGTGCTCTGTGCTGACCACCCAGAGCCTGGAGCCTACTTTCAATTCTGTGTCTCCCCCTCTCTCTCTCTGCCCCTCCCCTGCTCACGCTCTGTCTCTCTCAAAAATCAATAAACGTTAAAAAAAAAACACTTTTTTAAAAATAAAATACAAGTCAGTTCTCATCACAATTCTGCTCTAAACTTTCCATAGAACTCAGAATAAAAAGCTGGAGGTCTGGCAGCATCCATTAAGGTTCTACATAACCTAACCTCAATCCCCTAAACTTCTACCCGCTATGCCTACAGTTTGCCCTTCACTCCTGTGCCCTGGCCATGCTAGCCTCCTTGTTCTTCCTGTCATACACCAAGCTGTTCCTGCCTCAGTGCCTTTGCATGTGATGTTTCCTCTGCCCGGAATACTTTCCCCTGGTTATCCACAGGGCTCACTCCTTCCCCCTGCTCCGCTCTCTGCTCAGATGTCTCCCAAAGGGGCTTCCCTGGCTCCCTCACTAAAAGAGCACTCACAGAGCTCATCTGCATCACTCTCCAAACTCCTCACCCTGCTCTGCCCTCTCTGCCTTGGCACTTATCACCCCAATGACTTTTTATGTATTTGTTCATTGCTTGCCTCCCTCTATCAGAATGCAAGCTCCATGAGGAAAGAAATTATTTTTCTATCCACTGCTATATTCACTCTACCAGAAATAGTATCTGGCCTGTTGTATTCAGTAACTACATGAATACACTGATCAAAAAGTGAACATCTTAGTCCGTCCAAGAAAAAAACTGATTTTTTTTCCCTCTCTAAAATTGACTAGTTATTCTTCTCAGCCTTAGTCACTTTAAGATGCAACATTTTTGCACTATTTACTTCAAGGGAATTATATAGACAATTTACTGAAATAAAAATTATCCAAAAGACTCCAGTTTTCATTTCATACTCCCTATAAAAATTCAGCAAGCTCTCACTGCACTCCGCCACTGTTCCCTCACACCCATTTTCCCTTGAGCCCGTGGCCCCCCGGAACATTAGCCTGAGAAACAGTCTCTTTGAGTGACCCTAGGCACAGAGAGAGCTGCCGAACTATATATCAAACTGATTGGTCACAGGTGGTCACAATGTGGGACAGAGAATGTAAATTTTTAAACACTGTGGTAACTGCACACAGTAATACTGCCTGTTTGAAATGCTATCACGGCTAATTAATGCAGCTCAAGGGTTCTCACACTTGATAAATACAAGAGATGGCAAAAGTCTGAGAGTTAGGTAAAGAAACCAGTATGAAAATAGCTTTGGAAAAATATACCGCAGCACACAGCCACTATTCATCCCTTACAGTGAAAAACTGTATTCGTGCTTAAAATGATTCTTCTCACTAACTTTCTACCCAACTCAATTTAATTTAACTCAATTTAGGCTTAAATGCTTATACTCTGAACTCCACTGTCTTTGAGCTTTTTAAAGAGTAATGACATTGATAGTTGAACCTGTGGGCCACGTTGCATGTTTTCTAATGTTATTTGTTGGGCTGCAGCTTGCAATGAAAAGCAAGTATTAAAAAAAAATAAATGCGTGTGGAGATTAGAGTCCACATTTTGAAATGTCAGTAAATACAGTATTTATGTGACAGATCATAGTGACTTGTAAAAGGCAGCCATATGTGTATCAAACTCTCAGTCTTCCTAATGTTTTTTCTTTAAAAATCTTTTATTTTTAAATCCGAAGAAAACAGCACTGAAGGAGAACTATCTTTTAGACTTTTTGAGGAATTCAAGCTAAAATCTGACCTCCTCAGCCCACGGATTTTTCTCTTTCAAAGAGAAACTAGGGGAACATTTCCAGCCTGTGTGCTACTGTCATATCACAACATTTAGGGCAATAGAAAGATTTAAGAAAAAGAAATCAAGGATAGAACATTAGAGTCTTTAATGTACTGATTCACTACTTAGCAGTGCCTAGAGGTAGTTTGCCGTGTGCTTTCACAAATAGCACCATTAACAGAATTTTACATGCCTAGGTCACTTTCCTTTGATCCCAAAGAAGTCTTAAAACATTGAACAAACAACAGACTTGAGGCTACATCCCTGAAAGACAGCCACTTCTGGGGAGTAGAGGTGGTCTCTGACATAGCAACAGAACACGCGGGACAATTTCAAACAAAGAACAAAAGCAACCGATGGTCCTTCTGGAAACCGCCAAGGATGTTAAGTGTTTTCAGAGAGTGAAATCAAACACAACAGCATAAGGCCTGTGGAGAATTTTCCTAGAAGATGAAACCCTCTCTTAAAAGTGATTAAGTCCTTAGTGGTCATCACAGACCTCCAAATTCCATGGTCCCATATACATAAACCACATCTCCAAATGCACTGAAATTATATCTCGGGCATAAGCTTTCTTTTGTTCTGATGCCAGTTTGTAAGAGATCTTCACGTGAACAAAAGCTTCTGTCTGTACAATAACCATCTTTCTTTAGAAAAGGCAAGCAATATACTTTTGGGATGCCAAGTCACACAATAGAGGAAACCAAATAATTCCAGGGAGGTTTGATGAGCCCTCAGCAAATCCTACAACAATTCTAGTCATCTGTCACTCAGGAAGTATCTCAAAAAGAATTGTGTGGCATTGCTACTGTCTATTACCTGTAATGTTCCGTTTGGTTCACTTGAGGTGTTTTTTTTTTTTAAATATATAATGAATGCATTCAATAATTGTTTGAATTGCTGCTGTGCGTTCTGTCATAAATGGTTTATGGATAACCATCAATTGGTTCTGCTCATCAGTCTAACAAGTTCAATGTACTACTCAGAGCAAAGGATGACTATTTATTTAACAGCTCTTGGCAGGAAAATTTGTTGCATGCCACAACTTTACAAAGAACATTAAAATCAATGACAATTTATAAACCAAAGGCTGGGAATTATGCTTTGGATTCCCATAATTCATCAGAATAAAGCTGTCAGATACCTTTTATTATAAATTAATAGCATGTTGTCTAAGAGCGCTGGAGAACAGATGTTTAGCCAGTTCGGTACTGACATCTAGTGGACAATGAAAAATATTCCCCCATTTTCTCCCAACTGGATTTTCCCTTTTTTCACAAAAGATGTTCGTTGCCGCTGCATCCGTCAGATTTTTTAACATACAAGAAATTGTACATGAGTTCAACTTTTGTGCATTTGTGTTTGAGCTAACCAAATGTCACAAGTTTGAACTTTTAGGGATCATCATTGGCAATATGTACTTAATTTAAAACATACTCAATAACCTTTAAAAAAAATCTGTTTTAAAAAAGAACTGAAAAATATCCTCATACACTGGCAACCTCATATAACTTAAACTTTTTAGTATTCTTTCATACTCTGGGACTTAATTACTTCTTATTCTCTAGTATTAAATTAATTGTGCTATATTAAAGCATCAACATCCAACTCCAGTGCTCTCAAAAAGAAATAGAACTATAGTTGTAAACAAAGCTCTAAAATAAACATTTACTTAGCTCATATATGATTAAAAGTTAGGGTTTAACTTAATTATGATGAATTTTTCTCTCCACTTTAATGATATTTATGAATGGCTGATACATTGCAAAGAAAAAAAAAAAAAGAGAGAGAGATTGAAGGAAAGACTTCTTATATGCCCTGTTTGTGGATTTTGCTTCTTTAAACAGTATTTTCAGGTTGGTCTGCACAATAATATTCCATATTCATTAACATGTTTAAAAACTGAAAAATATCCTCATACACTGCAATCTCGCAGGTACACAGTCTTGGCAAAGGTACCCCCTGGGGCAGGGTTAGGATTTTTTTTTTTGCCCCAGGTAAGGGACAAATCAGAGGCTTTAACATATTCCATGTTACCTGATCTGCAGCCATGCTGGACTTGACTTTTCAGGGGATTAAGAAGGTTAAGGAGGGCACTCTCTTCAGAGACTTTTGGAATACAGAGTACCTGAAAGTAAAGAAAACAGAAATGAAACCAGTGTTCACCATGCACCTGCTTCTGTGTCTCGCACTGTGATAGCACTTCACATAAGAGATTAATGGAGTATGGGTCAGGGATGAAAATTAGTGGTCCAATCTGATATCCCTTAAAGAATAGCATGTGCTCTAAGACCAGCATCAAGCTGGTATTTCCAGGAGAGAAGGGATAATACCTCTTTCTAACTTGATTGTTATTGGGAGACAACTAGTAAACCTCAACCAAAATCATAATATCCCCTATTCCACTTTACTGAACCATAAAATGGTGAGAATGGTATACGAAACAACCTTATAAATTTTGTGAAGTTTATAAAATCTATTTTAGGTTACTTTGAAAGCAGTGCATTACAATTATTTTGGAAGGCCTATGTGTTTATTATGAAGGTGAATAAATAGAACAGAACACAATATCCTCCCACAATAAAGAGAGACCAACTTCAGGAGTTCTTTATGTGAAAGTGGGGGGTAAACCTACTTAAAGCATAAGCCCACAATTTTTTTATAGAGTAATGTAAAAGGAGCTATTTCAGGATTTTCATGGTTTTCTTATTTAGGAAACTCTACAAGCCAATCCCAACCTTCAGATCTCTGTTTGAACATCTTTCTAAACAAGCTTTTAGCAAGTCATTAAAATAAAGACATTGCATGAATAAGGACAACTGAGTAGCATTTTACCAACTAACATGCCCTCTCAATGGGCAGCATTTTTGTATTACTAAAAGAAAAAGTAGGCTGCCTTCTGCTGTCATGAATTACTAACTTCAGTTCTTTTCATGAAAGAACGCTTATCACACACATACCAGTCTTCCCTTATTTTTAAAATAATTTTTAACTCTCTAGTCATTCTAAATCCCATATTCTCATCTAAGCTATGGGCCAACACTAACTCCTTGTATATAGATATATTTCTAAGATCCCCACTGATGGAGAAATCCACAAATGAATGTACAACTGTCACATTCAGTTCTGGAAGCAGTAAGAAAAGCAGATCACAGGAGGCAAGTCTTGGGAGCCAGTGAGGCAAATGCATATCTAGAAGCTCAGGGTGGGTGTTTTAACTTAAGAAGGATATAGGTTGAGTACAGTAAAAAATCCTCTTAATGTGGAAAGGACAACCTGTAAATGGGACTCATAGGTCTAGAAATAAAGATCATGTGGAAAAGACTCAAGCTGAACTTTAACCCTAGGGAAAGTCACGATCCCTTCAAATACTCCCCACTGTGCAGACAAGTCAGGGACCAAAAGTACACCAGGAGAACCAGAGATCCACAAGGGCAACTTCCTCCTGATTAACATAGGGTCAAGTTGTTACAGTCATAATAATTTTTCTTAAAGCCTTCCTCCTACCCGTATTATTTTAGGTTGTGACTGAAGTAGTCAAAATCATTACACATTAGGTCTGGATGGGGCCTCAAAGAATATTTAGTCCAATTCCTTGGCCTCAGACAAAGAAAAGAGGCTCAGAGAGGTTAGGGGCATTCAGAAGTCAATAACACAATAACTGAGTGTCATCACAACACGGGATAGGAGGTCATCACAGCTGAGACTGCAGGAAGCCCTCAGGCCCAGGAAAGATTCAGGGCCAGGGGGGATGAGGTAAGGCTATGAGTAAGGACTAGAGGATGACCACCTGAGTAGAGAAGACCTGTCCCAGAAAAGCGTGGTCAAGCAGAGTTGAAATTCCCAAATAAGGGGAGAAGGTATGAGCAAAGACACATCCAGGTGCCCATGACCAGAACCAGGCTTTGTATCAGAACTCAAGTAGGCAAGTGGGAAATCAAGAGAAGCAACAGAAGAAAGGAAAATAGAACAACGTAGGTGAATTAGAATCCAGAGATCCACAAAGGAAAAAAGACAGTCAGGCTCACAATCAAAATTGAGATTTCAGCCCCTCTTCAACCTCACTCAGAAAGTAAGGTATTCTAACTCAAGCTCAGAGATTCTATATGGTTCTCTGAAGACAGGGTTCAATTCTGGCCCAGCTAACTTGGCAGATATGAGCTGGTTATAGGATCACCTGGATAAGGTGATAAGTATGTGGACAAGAATGTCAAGAGGACAGACCCTTACAGTGCCTACGTTAGTTGGATGACTGTAGATACCTGAAGCCATGAATCAGTAAGATGTGTGATTTATACATGTGCACAAGGTGTCTGTACACCCATGCACAGACCACAATCAGGAGACATTCCATGTTTATTTCATCACCTTATTTCCTCTCCCTTCAACTTTCAGTCATTTCACTGTTTGTTAATAGTCTTTCTACCAGATTCCCCAATGCACTTTAAAATTATTTTCCTGGGTAAATTTACATCTTCTATTTATTTTTAAATTTTGTTTATAAAAATGTCTACTTTAAAATGTCATTTCCTAAGGATCCAGAGTACATATTTATTTAATAAATGTTTATGCTTCTTTTGAATCTGCTTTGTATTCTGTGTCCAACTAGGGTCTCAAGAAAAAGACACGTGGTTAATTCAAATCAGTCTGTTTTCCAGTTGAGAATTTTGAATCTAAAGATTTTGAATCTTACTGAAACACACCAGAAACCATCTTTTTACTGTGTATTTTAAAAACTGAGTAAAATATAATTAAATGGATTAACTTAAATGACAAAAACTAAAATTACATCTATAGGAATTTTTAACTGAATAATTTCAGGTCAGAGACTAGCAGAAGGAAAGAAGCTGGGTGGCTTATAAATTAATGTATTTAATCAATGATTTATAGTTAATTTACTTAGGTCTCTCCTTCAATCTATCACTAAGACTTTTATCTTTGAATTTCAGAATGAAAAGCTAAACTATTATTTGGAGAAACGGGTGAACATGGGCAGCCAATTGAAAACTCCAACAGTTTTCTATGTATTCCTTTTGATATTTTATCAGTAAGGTTTTAATAGCTACACAAGACCCGCATGTTGATGTTATGTGATAGTCCCAAGCAGAGATATCAATGACTGTAACTGATGAAATAACTAAATATCAACAGTAAAAGGACCTCCAGGATGGTAGAAAAGAACATCACAGAGTGGGGAAAGTGAGTTTCTGGCCAACATGTAAACAAGAATTTGACTCTGTTTATTTCTTCCTTCCTTCAGATATATTGGAGAATTGCTTTGTGCCTTGTACCTCTCATGGTCCAATTTAATATCTTTCTGTTTTTTTTAGAAGGTCGTTTATGCAATTTATTGGAATATTTCCAGGAAAAGAATAAGAGAGACAGAGAGAGAAAGAGAAAGAAAGGGGAAAGAAGGAAGGAAGGAAGGAAGGAAGGAAGGAAGGAAGGAAGGAAGGAAGAAGAGAGGGAGGAAGAGAGGGAGGGAGGAAGGGAGGGAGGAGGGGAGGAAGGCAGGAAGGGAAGGAAGAAGGCAGGAAGGGAAGGAAGAAGGAAGGAAAGGAAAGGAAAGGGAAGGGAAGGGAAGGGAAGGGAAGGAAAGGAAAGGAAAGGAAAGGAAAGGAAAGGAAAGGAAAGGAAAGGAAAGGAAAGGAAAGGGAAGGAAAGGAAAGGAATATAAGGCTCAATACATAGTAATGTCCTTCCAAAAGCTTTCTAAGGCCCCCACTCCTGTCTTAAATTCCATTAGTTTATTATGATAGTGATTTCATCAAAATAGTGATGCTTGAGAATAAAGAGTTTTGTTTTGCCCCCAAATCAAATTACCAGAGAAAGAGCAAGGCAAATTTCCCTGAACTCCTGCATCTATTTTCAATCCTGACTTGATCTCCTTCAGAGACTACAAAGCTGATCAAGAGAATTTCGGAAGCACAGTAACAAAAGACCCATCACCAGGCAGGTTGTCAAGACCTCTTCTGTGGCACACCATAGCAATGGCATTGCTCAGGCATATTCTCACTAATTGTGTGCTTTTTTTTTTTTTTTTAACGTTTTCATTTATTTTTGAGACAGAGAGAGACAGAGCATGAATGGGGGAGGGGCAGAGAGAGAGGGAGACACAGAATCGGAAGCAGGCTCCAGGCTCTGAGCCATCAGCCCAGAGCCGGACGCGGGGCTGGAACTCACAGACTGTGAGATCGTGACCTGAGCCGAAGTCGGACGCTTAACCGACTGAGCCACCCAGGTGCCCCTCACTAATTGTGAAATAAAGGAAAAAGACTGGGAAGACGGGGGTTTGAGACCCATGTATGGTTGTTGTGTGTTGCACTAAGCCAAAGAACCTACTAAGACTCCTTCAGCTTTGAGGACAGTGATGCCATCCACTGCCGTCTGCACTCAGAAACTACTGAAGGCTCTCAGACAAGTAGCAGAGCGGGTTGTAACCATCTCCTCCTCAGACTCTCTCAGGTTGCTTAGGAAAGAGTTGAAAGCTTCGTCCTTATTCTATGAAATCTAAACATGTAAACTCCCAAGCTGCCTTTGTTTCCCACCTCTGAAGTGTACCCATGCTTCAGCGGTGTGTTATATAAATGCTACTCAGTGCATGAGTGAGTTTTGTGATTTGCTATGTACATGACCTATAGATAGCTGTCTACGTCAGCATTGCCCAGGGTGGTCTCAGGAAGCAGAAACTGAATCTCTAATACAGACATACCTGGCTTTTTAAAAATCCAATATGTAAAAATGCCAGCACAGATAAATCTTTGCACCAGAAGACATCTCAGAGATCATTTTGTCTAAATTCCTCATTTTATAGATTCATTTATTCATTCATCTGACACATTAATCAATTAATTAATTAATCCCAGAATTTCCCAAAGACTTTCAATGACTTGCTTAGGGAAATGAAATATGTGTTCAGTGTTGCACAGAAGTTTAAAGAGAGTTTAAAATACTGTATAGTACCATTTATATGTGGAATCTAAAAAAAATAAAATAAAAGCTGATCTCAGAATAGAATGGTCATTGCCAGGCCTGGGGAAAGGGGAAAATGATACGTCAAAGGGTAGAGATTTTCAGTTACAAGGTGAATAAATTCTGTGGATCTAATGTACAGCATGATGACTATACTTACTTATATTGTACTGAATACTTGAAATTTGCTAGAGTAGATCTTAAATATTCTCACCACACACACATACAAGGTGTTAACTATGTGACATAATGGATACATTGATTAAACTGATCTTGGTAATTATTTCACTAAATATACATTATATATGCATATATATATATATATACAATTCTATTTGTCAGTTATTCCCAATGAAGCTGGAAAAAAATAATTTTAATAAAGAGAATTTAAAGGTTCCTGGATTATCATCCATGTTGTTTCAACTCTTCCAATGTTGAGAAATGATTAATGGTATTTCCATGCCAACCAAATCAAAGCAAACTGTTAGAAATGTTTGTCTTTAGTCCCCCAATAATGCTCCTTAAGGAGCCTCTCTACATTCTTTCTCTTAGATTCATCATAGTTCCTCTTTTTTCCCAGTGACAAAATCAGTGTGGAATTAATCACATAGACCAAGGGCAGCAAACTTTCTGTAAAGATACTTTAGGTTTGCAGATCATACAGTCTCCATCTCAACTACTCAATTCTGCCATCATAGCACACACAAAAAAAGCTGTAAACTATAAAGTAATAGCCGGTGGCTGTGTTTCAATAAAACTTTATTTTTTTAATGTTTTTTATTATTTCTGAGAAAGAGAGTATGAGCAGGGGAGGGGCAGAGAGAAACAGAAACAGAGGATCTGAAGCAGGCTCCACCCAGACAGCAGAGAGTCTGATGCAGGGCTCAAACCCAAGAACTGCGAGATCATGACCTGAGCTGAAGTTGGACACTTAACCAACCAAGCCACTCAGGCGCCCCTTCAATAAAACTTGATTTACAAAAACAGTTTGAGGGCTGGATTTGGCTCACAGGCTGTAGTTTGCTGACCCCTGTTGCAGACTATTACCTGGGTGTGTAGCAGCTAACTCACCATCTTTTTTAGAAGATAAATTGCCTTTTCCTCCCATTAAAATTCTCACCTCTTAATGAATTCCTTCAGATAGTGCTCTCCAAAAGAACTTACTGCCATAATGGAAATGTTCTGTATCTGTGCTATCCAACATGATTACAACTAGCCACGTGTGGCTAATGGACACTTGAAACGTGACTAAGTAACTGAGGAACAGAATTTTAAGTTTTATTTAATTTTTATTAATTTGAATTTAAGTAGTCATGTGTGGTTAATGGCTACTCTGTTGGACAATACAGCTTTAAGGAGTAATGAAGACCATCAGGCACTATTTTAGATCGATCCAAAATACTGGAAAGTCTATTGTTCCCTCAAATCACAATGTGTAGATAGGTACCTATACCATTATGCCTGACCAGCCTGTGGCATTTGAAAGGCATTCTTTTGTTTTGTTTTGTTTTGTTTTGTTTCACAAAATAATGCTTTTACATAATTCTCCAAGAATAAAAAATTAAATTATAAACTTTGTATTTTTAAACACCCTTTTCAGAGTCCTTCAATTGGATTAAATGTGTGACACCTTTATTTCTCTTTATATAGCACTGTGTTAAACTTGAGTTCATTAACAGATTTCACCTACCATTGCAAGACTCGATTTATTGCTGTCTTCCATATGCTTGCTACCCTCTGAAAATATAGGCACAAAAATGAATTAGTATATTACCATGTTACAAAGTCCCTAATAAAGGAATATATTTCACTAATAGAAACACAGAACAACTAAAGTGCCCAAGATGGAGGAATTAGAAAAATATAAAAAGAGGAGGAGGCACTTGGGTTGGACATTGACCAGGAATAGTGCGGAAAAGTATTTCAGAAAAAAAAAGAATAGCTTTAGCATAGGGATGTAAATGGGGAGTGCATGCTGATTTGGGGGAATGATGAGTAATCCGGTATGACTAGAATATAAAATGGAGGATGGAAACGGCTAGAGATAAACTCAAAAAGGTAAGCTAGGACCAGATTGAAAAAGCCATTGTATGTTTGGAAAATATCTTGCAGGCTCTGAGGAGTTACCATAGGTTTTAGAACTGAAGAGGTAACCACAGTTAAGATCTTTGTTATAATTCTGGCAACGGCGTGAAGCCACTTTACAAAGACTGGAGGTAGGATTGTGCAGGAGGAGGAGGAGTGTGCAAATAAAAGCTTTGTATTATTTTTTTGAAGTAAGCTCTATACCTAACGTGGGGCTCGAACTCACCACTCCAAGATCAGGAGTCACATGCTCTCCTGACTGAGCCAGCCAGCTGCCCCAAAACCTTTGTTTAATTTTTAATGCTGAAGATGAAAAAGATTAAGATCCTATATCACTGGATTAATGATCATGAATGTTACCCAAAAACTTGATAAAACCTAAACAAAAACCTCAGAAAATCTAGATCAGAGGTCACAAGCTGCAGGGGATCAAGCTAAACTTAGCCCACAAATGTGTTTTGTCTTACAATGTTCTTTGAATAATTTTATTTGACTGCCAATATCTGTAAATGAGGGGATTTCACATGAAAATCCAGATTTCTCTCTAGAATGTTCATTTCCTTTTAAAAATCATAAGATTGAGCAGCACTGGGCCTTCTTTCTCTCCTGGCAACAATCAGCTATTACTGGGTTGCAGCCACTCATCTCCCCACAGAACAGCCATGCTCTAGTTTTCTATGGTGCCCACCACTTCCTAGTACTTGACTTCTACTTGGTTTCACTCTTTTATAATACCCACCAGGCCTCAAAGGCACTTGAGTTTTTTACCCCAGCTTAAGACTTGGTTGAAAGTTTAAAACATCATTTGCTTTCAGAAACTTTCTCTATAAATATTAGCTTCTACAATACCTACTATATATGTGTGTACATATTCCATTATATATATATATATATTCCATTTATATATTCCATTATATATATATATATATATATATATATATATATATACATATATATAATGGAATATCGGTCAGACATAAAAAAGAATGAAATCTTGCCATTTGCAATGACACTGATGGAGCTAGAGTGTATGATGCTAAGCAAAATAAGTCAGAGAAAGACAAACACCAAATAATTTCACTCATATGTGTAATTTAAGAAACAAAACAAATGAGCAAAGGGGAAAAAAGAGAAAGAGAGAGGCAAATTAAGAAACAGATTCTTAGGGGCGTCTGGGTGACTCAGTCAGTTGAGGACCTGACTCTTTCTTGACTTTGGCTCATGTCATCATCTCTCAGTTCTGTGAGTTAGAGCCCCACAACGGGCTCTGTGCTGGCAGCATGCAGCCTGCTTGAGATTCTCTCTCTCCCTCTCTATCTGCCCCTCCCCACTTGTGCTGTCTCTGTCTCTCTCAAAATAAAAAAAGAAAAGAAATAGACTCTTAACTATAGAAAACAAACTGGTAGCTACCAGAGGCAAGGTGAATGGTACAATGAGGTGATGGCAATTAAGGAGTGCACTTGTGATGAGCACCGGGTGTTGTAGGTAAATGTTGAATCACTAAATTCTACACCTGAAACTAATATTACACTTCATGTCAACTGCAATTTAAATAACAACTTTTAAAAAATACCCACAGGGTACCTGGGTGGCTTAGTCAGTTGAGCGTCTGACGCTTGATTTCAGCTCAGGTCATAATCTCATGGTTCACGGGATGATCCCCAGCTGGGTTCTGTGCTGACTAGGAGCCTGCTTGGGATTCTCTCTCTCCCTCTCTCTCCATCCCTCTCACTCACTCTCTCTCTCTCAAAATAAATAAAATAAACTTAAAAAACATACCCACTATATTTTTATTCTAACCACAGTGGGACTTAATAATACTGCTTTCTTTAAAATACTCAACATTCCTGGGGTACCTGTGTGGCTCAGTCGGTTGAGCAACCAGCTCTTGATTTCAGCTCAGGTCATGATCCCAGGGTTGTGAGATTGAGCCTCATGTCAGGCTCCTCACTGAGCATGGAGCCTGCTTAAGATTCTCTTTCTCTCCTCTGCCCCTCCCCCATTGGAATGCCCTCTCTCTCTCTCTCTCTCTGATTAATTAATTAATTAATTAAATTTAATATTCAACATTCCCAAACTTTTCATTACCGGAGGCATAGCCATCCTTCTTGAATATCTGCATTTCAAGAATGTAGAATGAAATACTAAATTAAAGAACCAGAAAATATTGCACTTTAGCCATAAGCAGTTATGTTGCTTCTTCTGTCAGACCTTGTACAGTTGACAACTCTTAGGCCCAACTGGCTTTCTCAAGAAGATTTATAGTGTACATCACTGTGCCATCTTCCCTGTGACCTCCTGGCAAGTACAGAAAAGCAATTGTCAGGATTTGGCCAATCCGGAAGCTTAGGTTTGGAACTAGCTGGGGAAAGCTCCCAGTTATTTCAAATGTCTAATAAACCCACCCATTCTGAGATAATCGTTCTAGTTGGAGCTTGGAGGTGCTTATCTGCTTAGTATCAATTAAGATGCAAATAATGTGCAATAACAGTGCAGGTCAAATCGGAAATCATTGGAATTGGAGAAGTTGTGGTACACCAAGTCCTTGACTGAGAAGATGCTGCAGCTTTGATAATACTCCTTACCAAATAACCAGCTGTCCATAATATGACAGTCAGTGAGAGGTAACATATTTTCTTCTTGATTGGTAAAACTGTGAGCATACTTGCTCATGTGTTTCTTTAGAACTATTTCTATTGTACAAAATACTGGATGAAAGTGAAACATGTTTCTTACATGTTCATAGAAAGCCTCTACAATCTTACACAGAACAGTATAAAACCACATTTACTTTATAAGAAATCTATATTCATTTGAAGACTCATAAAATGGGAAGGGGATGAAGCTGTGAACTCATGAATAATTCTCATTGTGATCATATGACTACAGGGACAGGAGGGCAAGGAAGGTTTATCAGGAATTATTTTCTTGGTCATTTACTGAGAGTTTAGAATGTCTCACTCTGCTAACTTTTTTAAATGGGGACTAACTAACCCAGAGGAGGGCAGAAATTATTTCACCATGTGGATCCCTATCCTGGACCCATAAGTAATCATGACATTTCAATCCTAGATCCTACTCTTAGGACAAATTTTGAGAGAGACGATTGTGTCAAGTCCTCAATTCTATAAATACTCTCACAAAGCACTTAGGAAAACCCCACAGAGCTGCTGAGCCCTAGGAGGTGCAACACAGAGACAGCTGTCTCCACTGGAGGCTCAGAACTTTGATCCCATTTGGCTCTCTGCGAGCTTCTGATACTGGGCGGAGAGTCGGGGGAAGAAGGTCGTTTTGCTAGCTGGTGCTAAAAATTCCTCCTTCGTCATCTTGACTAAGCTAATGCAGACGATCAAATGCTTTGAGTATGCCAAGGCTAAATGGCAGGTGGTCAAATAGGAAAAACAATCAAGAAGCTGGAGGTCCAGGACTGTATCTCTGAGGCACAAGCCTAATTGCATAACCTGAATTCTACCAAGTATCCTTGGAAGTCTCTAGGAGAACACACTGAACTATAGTCTCTGTGTTGTCAAAGCACTTGCATTCCATGCTTGATAAGTTCTGTTTCACCTCAAAGAAAAAAACAACACAATAAAAAAAAAATCTGCTTTCTATCTACACTTCTCCTCTTAAAAACCTCAGTCTTGCATAAGCAAATTCATTTTAGACTTTGCTTGGGGACTATTTTCTATATCAGGATAATTTAATACAGCACTCTGACTCAGGGGATGGGTATAGGTATCTTCCATTAGCCATTTTGAAGCAAACTGTCAAAAAGTCCTACTTACCCTCAAGGGATAAGTAGCTCTTATCCCTTACTCTGTCACTAACCCATCTATTACATTCTAACCAGATTATTATAGAGGACTTTCTACTTTGTCCATTTCAGTATTGTGTGGATTTTAGAAGGACATACATGACAAACTCTCCTAACCAACCTCCATTCAGCAAACTGACCAGTTAATGGACCTCCATTCCCTCTCTCAACCTTCCTGGTTAATACCCACAGCAGATTGATTGCTCAGCTAGTGGGCTTGATGTGTGCACACCAGGTTGCATTTGTTCCCCATCCTGTGTCAGTTGTATTTATTCTAATTATGTAAATTAATAAAAATAAACCATTTTAAGTATGAGTGTGAAAAGAGTTATCTCTATGAAAACTAAATTGAATGTTTGGAAAGCCTTCCTAAAAGCCAGTTGCAAGAAGAAACAAAGAATAAAAAACTAGGTAAGAGACAACTGCAAAAGATTGTAGTATGGTGAGGTGTGTGCTTCATAACAATTTAGAAAGTTTCCATATTGCTTCATGAAAATCTTTAATTTCTCTCTACTTTAATAAACCAAAACTGCATGTTGGAATTATGGATACTTTACAGAAGAAATACCAAGCAGAACTCTAATCAACAAATCCATAATTGATGAAGAGCCTTGACTCTGTATCAAAATGTTGGTAAATTAATGCACATTTAAAATGTTTTAAGCTAAAATAAAATGCTGAAGATACACATGTCTCACTTTTATGAGCCTGGTTTATACCACATTTTTCAATTTATCAACTACTACCAGTTTTAGTTACATCAGATAAGAGGACTTCTAATGTATTCTATTCATAATAGTCTAATGTATTCTATTCATAATAATTTTATTTAAATAAAGGGTTTTAGAGTATTTTATACCAGGGCACCTGGGTGGCTCAGTCGGTTGGGTGTCCACCTACAGCTTAGGTCACAATCTCGTGGTCTGTGAGTTCGAGCCCCACATCAGGCCCTATGCTGACAGCCATGAACCTGCTTCAGATTCTGTGTCTTCCTCTCTCTCTGCTCTTCCCCCACTCACATCCTGTCTCCCTCTCTCTCTCAAAACTAAATAAACATTAAAAAATTAATAAAGTTTTTATACTAGATTAGCCTTTCAGAGGATAGCAATCCCTATATCCACAATCATCCTTATAAAAGAATTTTATTATATTAAATACAACATATATATTACTAGGAGTGCTAAAAAAAATGTCAGAAACTTAAAAAAGACTTTCTTGTGTAGTCAGGAACTGAGGAAAAGTAATCTCACTATGGCTCAAATATTTCTATCTTCAGCATCTGCTGTAGATACAGCAACACAATACAACACAATTCTGTATTGTGTATTTCTGGGTATTTGTCTGAGGATTTGAAGTATAGACCATTTAAGACACAAGTGAATTCTCTGAAACTGTTAGCCACTTGCTTCGTAGGGACTGCCAGCCCTTCCTGAAATGTTCATACATGATGTGCATTTTGAATGCCTTATGATGCTGAAGCCCTGGCCTACTCCTCACCACATTACTTGTTCCGTTTCTGGGACTCACCTTCATTCAATTCCCACTTGATGCCTCATAAAAAGACTCAAAATGAGGGTATCTCTTTACATGTTACTTGGTAACTTTTTTAAACCATTTTAACCATTTTTATAAGTGTATAATTCTGTGACCTTAAGTATATTCACAATATTGTGTAACTATCACCATTGTCTATTTCCAGAATCTTTCATCATTTCTTTTTTTTTAATGTTTATTTATTTATTGTGAGAAGGGAAGGGGTAGAAAGAGAGGGAGACAGAGAATCCCAAGCAGGACCTCTGCTGTCAGCACAGAGCCTGATGCAGGGCTCAAACTCACAAACTGTGACATCATGTCCTGAGCTGAAATCAAGAGTCAGATACTTAACTGACTGAGCCACCCAGATGCCTCCAGAATTTTTCATTATTTCAAATAGAAACTCTCTACACTTGCAGAATTATTCACAACAACCAAGATACAGAAATAATCTAAGTGTCCATCAATAGATGAATGGATAAAGAAGATGCAGTGTATATATAGACAATAGAATATTATTCAGCCATAAAAAAAGAAGGAAGTCTGCCATTTGCAACAACATGGGCAAACCTGGAAGATATTATGCTAAGTGTAATAAGCCAGGCAGAGAAAGGCAAATACCACATGATATTCAGAATCTAAGAAAGTCAAACACACAGAAAGAAAGAATAAAACAGTGGTTTTCAGGAGCTAGGGGTGGAAGAAATAGGGAGATGTCAGTCAAAACGTACAAACTTTCCATTATAAGATGAATAAGTTCTGGGGATCTAATGTACAGCATGGTGACTACAGTAATAATACTGCATTGTGTGCTTGAAATTTGCTAAGAGGGTAGATCTTACCTGTGATCAGCACACACACAGAAAAAAGTGGTAACTATATGAAGTGATGAGTATGTGTTAATTAGCTTGATTGTGATAATCATTTCACAATGTATATCTATATAAATCACCACCATATCACATATGTGATATACACAGTTAAATATATATAATTTTTAATAAAGCTATACAAACACTTAAAAATATTTTTTCATTTAAAAGAAACTCTATGGGGCGCCTGGGTGGCTCAGTCAGTTAAGCGTCCGACTTCAGCTCAGGTCACGATCTCACAGTCTGTGAGTTCGAGCCCCGCGTCGGGCTCTGGGCTGATGGCTCAGAGCCTGGAGCCTGCTTCTGATTCTGTGTCTCCCTCTCTCTCTGCCCCTCCCCCATTCATGCTCTGTCTCTCTCTGTCTCAAAAATAAATAAACGTTAAAAAAAAATTAAAAAAAAATAAAAGAAACTCTATACCCATTAAACTATAATTCTTTATACCCCTCCCCCAGCTCCTAGCAACCACCATTCTACTTTCTGTCTCTATAAATTTAACTAGTCTATGTCTCTGATTGTACTTATTCCTCATATAAATGAAATTATATAATATTTGTCCTTTTGTATCTGGTTTATTGTGCTTAGCATAATGTCTTCAAGCTTCATTCATGGTTTAGCATGTGTCAGAATTTCAGCCCTTTTTATGACTTAATGTTTTTTATGTGTATACCACATTTTGTTCACCCTTTCATCTATTGATGAACATTTGGGTTGTTGCTTGATAACATTTTAAAAGTTCAAAGTTTTATAGTTTTCATTGTTTTGTTGTGTTTCTTAGAGAAAGTCAAGTTGTCATATCAAAGTGTTCACATTAAGAAAAAAATCCTAGGGTGCCTGGGTGGCTCAACTGGTTGAGTGTCTGACTCTTGATTTCAGTTCAGGTCATGATCCCACAGTTCATGAGATCAAGACCCTTGTCAGGCTTCATGCTGGCAGTACGGAGCCTGCTTGGATTCTCTCTCCATCTCTCTCTTTCTCTGTCCCTCCCTGCACGTGCACACACTCTCTCTCCCTCTCAAAATAAATACATAAACTTAAAAAACATATATTGTTTCTCTCCTTCTTCTGCCCTTCTCCACCCTGCCCCCAAAAAAAAGAAAAAAGAAAAAATTCATGAATAAGAATAGCTGAGTCAGAACAGATACAGCCACAGCAACAGTGACATACTATGTGTTATGGACTGAATTTTTGTCCCCTCACCCCCAAATGCATACATTGAAGTCCTAACCCTTGATCTCAGACTTCCAGCCTCCAGAATTTTGAGGGGAAAAAAATCCTGTTGTTTAAGCCACCTGGTCTGTGGTAATTTGTTATGGCAGCCCTCACAGACTAATACCACACTTCCCAAATCTGACTAGTTATGACTTTGCACCACCATGATCTTGAAGACTAATGGTAGTGAAATTCTTATTTCTCCATGAGGACTTTCCAGATTACTACAATCAGAGAGATTTTCTCTTCATGCCTTCGTTCTCTGGTGTTTGGCACTGATATTGGCACCTGGGGTGATAAGAGAAAAATAAATACATACATAAGGACCCATGACCTCAGAGAGTTCACATTCCAGTCTGGGGTAACATATAAGATGGAGGAGATAGATGAAAAACAGTAAGTAAGCATAATAATCAAGTAAATTATATGATATGTTAGAAGATGGTATGTGTGATGGAAAGATTAGAAGAGAAGAGGGGGACTAATAGTGAGGAAAGCAGAAGAGTTGTACTTTAGATTGGGAGGTCAGGTAAGTTTCTTTGAAAAAAATGGCATTGGAGTGAAGACATCAAGGAGATGAGGAAGGGAGCAATGAAGATATTTGGAGGAAGAGAGATCTGGGTAGAAGGAATAGCCAGTGGAAAGACCCTGAAGACAGAGCATATTCCTTCTTCAAGGCCCTGAAAGATGATTGGTGGCTTGAACAGCACAAGCCACTAGAAGAGCAGGAAGAGATGAGAATAGAGCCTGAGTAAAACTGGGGGCCATTGCAAGATTTTGAGCAAAAGAATGACATGATCTGATTTACAGTTTTCAAAGGATCACACTGGATGCTGAGTTACAGTGTCAGAAGGTAAGAGAAGAAATGGTCAGACAAGCCAGGAAGCTATTGAAATGATCCAGGCAAGAGAGGATGGTATTAAGATGGCTTGAACAAAGGCAGCAGTGGTCCAATTTGACTTTAAGGGAGACCCAACAGAATTAAGTAATTTGATGTAAAAGTTGAGAAAAATAAGAGTACTCAAGAATGACTCCAAGGTTTATGGATTGAGTGGCTCAAAGGACTGAGGTGCCCATTGCTAAAAGTAGACAATAGTGCAGCCGGTGCAGGTCTGTAGGGTTTGTGGAGTGGTTGTGAGGAGTTCAATTTTGGAAACACCAAGTTTGAGACATCTATTAAACAACCAAGTGGAAATGTAAGTAAGCCATTGGATACAGCGGTTTAGATTTCAGGGAAGGGAATATAGATATAAATATGTCAATATTTAGCCTATGATGATATTTAAAGTCTGGGACTGGAGGAGACCACCAAGGAAGTGAATATAGATAAAGAATGAAAGATCCAAGGTCTAAGCCTTAGGATACATCAGTTTAAGACACTGTTTCTGCCCTACTTGCTTGCTGAATCCTATTTATATTTATGTCTAATAAATTATGCATTTACCACAATCTGAAAAATTATCTATTATACCTCCCTTACTACTAGAGTATAAATTTCCAGAGTGAACAGATATGTAAATATCCTCTTCTCCCTAAAATAGTAACATTACATATATATCTCCTACTGGTTCTTTTCTCTAGTGTACCCTGACACATAGAGATAGAGGTAGATAATAGACAGATGATAGCTAATAGACAAAAGGTAGATAGATGATAGATAGATGATAGATAGATAGATAGATAGATAGATATAGAAAGAGAGAGAGAGAGAGAGATGGAGATAGAGACAGAGACAGAGATGTGAGAGAGAAAGAGGCTTTTATGTATATAAAATAAGGGATTAATTGTAAGGAATTGGTTCACATGATTGTAGAGGCTGTATAGGCAAGTCTGAAATTTGTAAGGCAGGAAGGGCAGGCTGGAAATCCTGTCAGCTGCAAAATTTCTCCTTCCCCAGGGAAACCTCAGTTCTGTTCTTAAGGCCATTTATGTGACTGGATCAGTCATACCCAGATTATCTAAAATAATCGCCTTTATAATTTAATCACATCTACAAAATACTTAGATTATTATTTTGATTGAATAAGTGGGTACTATAGCCCAGTCAAGTTAACACATAAAACTGACCGTCAGAGGAAGATGGCGGCGTAAGAGGACTCTGGGCTCACCAAGCGACCTGCTGATCACTTAGATTCCACCTACACCTGCCTAAATAACCCAAAAAACCGCCAGAAGACTAGCAGAACGGATTCTCCGGAGCCAAGCATAGACAAGAGGCCCATGGAAGAGGGTAGGAAGGGCGGCGAGGCGGTGCGCGCTCCACGGACTGGAGGGAGGGAGCCAGGGCAGAAGGGCAGCCCGACAGCCAAGCAGAGCCCCGGAGTCTGACTGGCAAAAGTGGAGGGGCCAGACAGAGTGTGTTCCAACAGCAAGAGGGACTTGACATCTGGAAGGTTATAAGCTAACAGCTCTGCTCGGAGAACGGGAGGGCTGGAGGACAACGGGAGGAGGAGTTATTGAGCCCCAGACGACAGAGTTCAGCCTGGCGGGGAACTAAGGCGCTCGCCAGCACCATCTCACCGCCCATCTCCTAGACGAAATCCCAAAGGGAACCAGTTCCTGCCAGGGAACTTGCTTGCACCGTGCAAACACCCAACACTGTGCTTCTGCGGATCCATCCCTCTGGCCGGTCTGACTCCCTCCCGGTGCTGCAGGGCCCCTCCCAAAGCGGATCTCTGAAGGAAAAGCGAGCTGAGCCTGCCCCTCCCGCCCCTGGGCACCTTGCCGATCCACCACAGCTAATACGCTAGATCCCCAGCGCCACAAGCCTGGCAGTGTGCAAGAGGCCCAGACAGGCCACGCCACCCCACAGTGAATCCCACCCCTAGGAAAGGGGAAGAGAAGGCACACACCAGTCTGACTGTGGCCCCAGCGGTGGGCTGGGGGCAGACATCAGGTCTGACTGCGGCCTGCCCACCAACGCAAGTTATTCAAGACAGCACAGGGGAAGTGCCCCGCAGTCCCGCACCACTCCAGGGACTATCCAAAATGACAAAACGGAAGAATTCCCCTCAGAAAAATGTCCAGGAAATAACAACAGCCAACGAACTGATCCAAAAGGATTTAAACAATATAATAGAAAGTGAATTTAGAATAATAGTCATAAAATTAATCGCTGGGCTTGAAAACAGTATAAAGGACAGCAGAGAATCTCTTGCTACAGAGATCAAGGGACTAAGGACAGCCAGGAGGAGCTAAAAAATGCTATCAACAAGCTGCAAAATAAAATGGAGACAACTACGGCTCAGATTGAAGAGGCAGAGGAGAGAATAGGTGAACTAGAAGATAAAATTATGGAAAAAGAAGAAGCTGAGAAAAAGAGAGATAAAAAAATCCAGGAGTATGAGGGGAAAATTAGAGAACTAAGTGATGCACTAAAGAGAAATAATGTACGCATAATTGGTATTCCAGAGGAGGAAGAGAGAGGAAAAGGTGCTGAAGGTGTACTTGAAAAAATCATAGCTGAGAACTTCCCAGATCTGGGGAAGGAAAAAGGCATTGAAATCCAAGAGGCACAGAGAACTCCCTTCAGACGTAACTTGAATCGATCTTCCGCACGACATATCATAGTGAAACTGGCAAAATACAAGGATAAAGAGAAAATTCTGAAAGCAGCTAGAGATAAACGTGCTCTAACATATAAAGGGAGACCTATAAGACTCATGACCAATCTCTCTACTGAAACTAGGCAGGCCAGAAAGGAATGGCAGGAGATCTTCAATGTGATGAACAGAAAAAACATGCAGCCGAGAATCTTTTATCCAGAAAGTCTGTCATTTAGAATAGAAGGAGAGATAAAGGTCTTCCAAAACAAACAAAAACTGAAGGAATTCGTCACCACTAAACCAGCCCTACAAGAGATCCTAAGGGGGATCCTGTGAGACAAAGTACCAGAGACATCACTACAAGCATGAAACCTACGGACATCACAATGACTCTAAACCCATATCTTTCTATAATAACACTGAATATAAATGGAATAAATGTGCCAACCAAAAAACATAGGGTATCAGAATGGATAAAAAAAACAAGACCCATCTATTTGCTGTCTACAAGAGACTCATTTTAGACCTAAGGATACCTTCAGATTGAGAGTGAGGGGATGGAGAACTATTTATCATGCTACTGGAAGCCAAAAGAAAGCTGGAGTAGCCATACTTATATCAGACAAACTCGACTTTAAATTAAAGGCTGTAATAAGAGATGAAGAAAGGGATTATATAATAATCACAGGGTCTATCCATCAGGAAGAGCTAACAATTATAAGTGTCTATGTGCCGAATACAGGAGCCCCCAAATATATAAAACAATTACTCACAAACATGAGCAACCTTATTGATAAGAATGTGGTAATTGCAGGGGACTTTAACACTCCACTTACAGAAATGGATAGATCATCTAGACACATGGTCAATAAAGAAACAAGGGCCCTGAATGATACATTGGATCAGATGGACTTGACAGATATATTTAGAACTCTGCATCCCAAAGCAACAGAATATACTTTCTTCTCGAGTGCACATGGAACATTCTCCAAGATAGATCACATACTGGGTCACAAAACAGCCCTTCATAAGTATACAAGAATTGAAATCATACCATGCATACTTTCAGACCACAATGCTATGAAGCTTGAAATCAACCACAGGAAAAAGCCTGGAAAACCTCCAAAAGCATGGAGGTTAAAGAACACCCTACTAAAGAATGAATGGGTCAACCAGGCAATTAGAGGAGAAATTAAAAAATATATGGAAACAAATGAAAATGAAAATACAACAATCCAAATGCCTTGGGATGCAGCGAAGGCAGTCCTGAGAAGAAAATACATTGCAATCCAGGCCTATCTCAAGAAATAAGAAAAATCCCAAATACAAAATCTAACAGCACACTTAAAGGAAATAGAAGGAGAACAGCAGAGACAGCCTAAACCCAGCAGAAGAAGAGAAATCATAAAGATCAGAGCAGAAATAAACAATATAGAATCTAAAAAAAACTGTAGAGCAGATCAATGAAACCAAGAGTTGGTTTTTTGAAAAAATAAACAAAATTGACAAACCTCTAGCCAGGCTTCTCAAAAAGAAAAGGGAGATGACCCAAATAGATAAAATCATGAATGAAAATGGAATTATCACAACCAATCCCTCAGAGACACAAGCAATTATCAGAGAATACTATGAACAATTATATGCCAACAAACTGGACAACCTGGAAGAAATGGACAAATTCCTAAACACCCACACGCTTCCAAAACTCAATCAGGAGGAAATAGAAAGCTTGAACAGACCCATAACCAGCGAAGAAATTGAATCAGTCATCAAAAATCTCCCAACAAATAAGAGTCCAGGACCAGATGGCTTCCCAGGGGAGTTCTACCAGACGTTTAAAGCAGAGATAATACCTATCCTTCTCAAGCTATTCCAAAAAATAGAAAGGGAAGGAAAAATTCCAGACTCATTCTATGAAGCCAGTATTACTTTGATTCCTAAACCAGACAGAGACCCAGTAAAAAAAGAGAACTACAGACCAATAGCCCTGATGAATATGGATGCAAAAATTCTCAATAAGACACTAGCAAATCGAATTCAACAGCATACAAAAAGAATTATTCACCATGATCAAGTGGGATTCATTTCTGGGATGCAGGGCAGGTTCAACATTCGCAAATCAATCAACGTGATACATCACATTAATAAAAGAAAAGATAAGAACCATATGATCCTGTCAATCGCTGCAGAAAAGGCCTTTGACAAAATTCAGCAACCTTTCTTTTTTTTTTTTTAATTTTTTTTTTAACGTTTATTTATTTTTGAGACAGAGAGACAGAGCATGAACGGGGGAGGGTCAGAGAGAGGGAGACACAGAATCCGAAACAGGCTCCAGGCTCTGAGCTGTGAGCACAGAGCCCGACGCAGGGCTTGAACTCACAGACCGCGAGATCATGACCTGAGCCGAAGTCGGCTGCTTAACCGACTGAGCCACCCAGGCGCCCCTTCAGCAACCTTTCTTAATAAAAACCCTCGAGAAAGTTGGGATAGAAGGAACATACTTAAAGATCATAAAAGCCATCTATGAAAAGCCCACAGCTAACATCATCCTCAATGGGGAAAAACTGAGAGCTTTTTCCCTGAGATCAGGAACACGACAGGGATGTCCACTCTCACTGCTGTTGTTTAACATAGTGTTGGAAGTTCTAGCATCAGCAATAAGACAACCAAAGGAAACCAAAGGCATCAAAATTGGCAAAGATGAAGTTAAGCTTTCACTTTTTGCAGATGACATGATATTATACATAGAAAATCCGATAGACTCCACCAGAAGTCTGCTAGAACTGATACATGAATTCAGCAAAGTGGCAGGATACAAAATCAATGCACAGAAATCAGTTGCATTCTTATACACTAATAATGAAGCAACAGAAAGACAAATAAAGAAACTGATCCCATTCACAATTGTACCAAGAAGCATAAAATACCTAGGAATAAATCTAACCAAAGATGTAAAAGATCTGAATGCTGAAAACTATAGAAAGCTTATGAAGGAAATTGAAGAAGATATAAAGAAATGGAAAGACATTCTCTGCTCATGGATTGGAAGAATAAATATTGTCAAAATGTCAATACTACCCAAAGCTATCTACACATTCAATGCAATCCCAATCAAAATTGCACCAGCATTCTTCTCAAAACTAGAACAAGCAATCCTAAAATTCATATGGAACCACAAAAGGCCCCGAATAGCCAAAGTAATTTTGAAGAAGACCAAAGCAGGAGGCATCACAATCCCAGACATTAGCCTCTACTACAAAGCTGTAATCATCAAGACGGCATGGTATTGGCACAAAAACAGACACATAGACCAATGGAATAGAATAGAAACCCCAGAACTAGACCCACAAACGTAGGCCAACTCATCTTTGACAAAGCAGGAAAGAACATCCAATGGAAAAAAGACAGTCTCTTTAACAAATGGTGCTGGGAGAACTGGACAGCAACATGCAGAAGATTGAAACTAGACCACTTTCTCACACCATTCACAAAAATAAACTCAAAATGGATAAAGGACCTGAATGTGAGACAGGAAACCATCAAAACCTTAGAGGAGAAAGCAGGAAAAGACCTCTCTGACCTCAGCCACAGCAAATTCTTACTTGACACATCCCCAAAGGCAAGGGAATTAAAAGCAAAAATGAACTACTGGGACCTCATGAAGATAAAAAGCTTCTGCACAGCAAAGGAAACAACCAACAAAACTAAAAGGCAACCAACGGAATGGGAAAAGATATTTGCAAATGACACATCAGACAAAGGGCTAGTATCCAAAATCTATAAAGAGCTCACCAAACTCCACACCCAGAAAACAAATAACCCAGTGAAGAAATGGGCAGAAAACATGAATAGACACTTCTCTAAAGAAGACATCCGGATGGCCAACAGGCACATGAAAAGATGTTCAACGTCGCTCCTCATCAGGGAAATACAAATCAAAACCACACTCAGATATCACCTCACACCAGTCAGAGTGGCCAAAATGAACAAATCAGGAGACTATAGATGCTGGAGAGGATGTGGAGAAACAGGAACCCTCTTGCACTGTTGGTGGGAATGCAAATTGGTGCAGCCACTCTGGAAAACAGTGTGGAGGTTCCTCAAAAAATTAAAAATAGACCTACCCTATGACCCAGCAATAGCACTGCTAGGAATTTACCCAAGGGATACAGGAGTACTGATGCGTAGGGGCACTTGTACCCCAATGTTTATAGCAGCACTCTCAACAATAGCCAAATTATGGAAAGAGCCTAAATGTCCATCAACTGATGAATGGATAAAGAAATTGTGGTTTATATACACAATGGAGTATTATGTGGCAATGAGAAAGAATGAAACATGGCCTTTGTAGCAACATGGATGGAACTGGAGAGTGTGATGCTAAGTGAAATAAGCCATACAGAGAAAGACAGATACCATATGGTTTCACTCTTAGGTGGATCCTGAGAAACTTTACAGAAACCCATGGGGGAGGAGAAGGAAAAAAAAAAAAAAGGAGGTTAGAGTGGGAGAGAGCCAAAGCATAAGAAACTCTTAAAAACTGAGAACAAACTGAGGGTTGATGGGGGGTGGGAGGGAGCGGAGGGTGGGTGATGGGTATTGAGGAGGGCACCTTTTGGGATGAGCACTGGGTGTTGTATGGAAACCAATTTGACAATAAACTTCATATATTGAAAAAAAAATAGAAGAGGACTTGATCCTTGAGTGCACCTATAGTTTGTGACATCACAGACACCATTGAAAGCTGTGTATTAGCTCTGTATTTTAATAATGAACCTTTTACTATATTATCACAGCGTGAAAATAAATATTTGTATTTGTTGACTTAAAAAAAAAAAAACTGACCGTCACAGTTCTTAATGAAAATGAACAATCAATTGGTTGTAAAAACTGTAAATGGAGTAACCTATTTCAGATCCTAAGTTATATAACATTTACTGAGCCCTACAAATCAGACACTGTGGCAGGTACTGGTTGCAGAAATGAAAAACCCAAAGTCCCTGCCCTGGGTGAGCAAAGTCTAATAGTAGAGATGAATACATAAATTCTCACAGTAAATTATGCCAGGATAGTGGTCATTCACATAATACATGCATCCACAGAGAAAAGAGAAAAGTCAAAAGACACCAATGAACTTCATCCAAGGATTTGAAATAAATTGACTCCTCAAGGAAAGAGTCAGTAGAGATTGTCAGGAAGATAATACTCAAAAAGTTCCCCCAGATAAAGGAATGGTGAGGTCAGTGTTGCTCCTGGGAGGGTGTGATGGGGAGTGGAATATATTACATCAGTTAATATATATTTATTTCTGTTTTTCTTTCTTGTTTATAGATGGAAGGAGAAAGAGTCCAGAATATTTGAGAAGAGAAGACAGATTAAATCTATGATTTGGACAAATCTATTTTGGATAACTGAAAGAAGCTTTCATTATAACATTTTATGTTTATAGAATACCTGTCCCCAAAAGCACTGAACTATTATCATTTTACTATATTTAAATCAAACTGCCTGGTCCCTAAGAGGTATACTTACCTTCCATAGAAGAAAATATTATTGTACCTAATAACAATTTGTTTTAAGGAAGTATTTAATATATTTACAGTTATAAATATCAATAACAGGAGCACCTGGGTGGCTCAGTCAGTTAAGCAATCAAATCTTGTTTTTGGCTCAGGTCATGATCTCAAGGTTCTTGGGATCAAGCCCCAAGTGAGGCTCTGTGCTGACAGCATGGAGCCTGTTTGGGATTCCCTCTTTCTCTCTGCCCCTCCTTTCTTTCTCTGTCTCAAAATAAACAAGTAAACATTTAAAAATAAATAAATTTCAGTAACACGTATTGAATTTCTCCTTAATGCAAACTCCAATATATTCATTGTAGAAAATTTAGAAATACTGACAAGTAAAAAGAATAAAATAAAATTACCCATAATATCAACTCTTTGAGGTAATGGCTATTAATATTTCTGGTGTTTGTTCTTCCTACATTTTCTCTAAGCACATACATTCATAAGAGTGTTATTGGCTATTAAGCATATAAACACAGGGGCACCAGGGTGGCTTACTCGGTTAAACATCCAACTTCAGCTCAGGTCGTGATCTCACGGTTTATAAGTTCGAGCCCATCAGGCTCTGTGCTGACAGCTCAGAGATCTGTGTCTCCCTCTCTCTCTGCCCCTCCTCTGCTCATGTTCTGTCTCTCTCTCTCTCTCTCTCTCAAAAATAAATAAACATTAAAAAGAAACATAAACACAGTAAGCACATTTATAACCTACTCTCTTATTTTGGTAACATACCATTAACATCCTTCAATGTTGTTATATAGTCTTTATAAAATCATTTTTAATGGTCACATCATGTCCCATTATAGAAATGTTTTTAGCTAATACCCTACTTTGGGGACATTTTGCTAAGTTCCAGTTTTTTACTACTAAAACAAGGCTGTTATCATCCTTACAGCCAAATTTTTCAGCCAAAAAATTATTTCCCCAAAATACATTTCTAGAACCAGATTTGCAGAGTTAGAGAACATGTAAAAAAATTAAAATTTTGCCAATTATTGCCAAACTACTCCAGAAACATTGTGTATATTTATCAGTGAATGAATCCTTTTCTCATACGTTCTTTATTTTAATCTTTAATGTTCATTTAGGCAAAAAAAATTTTATTTTAATTTTCATCTCTGGGATAATTAGTAAATGGTAAAGCAGTTATCAACCTTCAAAGAGCCCATTTTCATATTAAAGACCTAAATGTCAGACCTGAAACCATCAAAATCCTAGAAGAGAACACAGGCAGTAATTTCTCATTGGCCATAGCAACATTTTTCTAGATATGTCTCCTAAGGCAAGAGAAAGAAAAGCAAAAATGAATGATTATGACTATATCAAAATAAAAAATATTTTGCACAGCAAAGAAAACCATCAACAAAACAAAAAGACATTGACAACCTACCAAATGGGAGAAGACACTTGCAAGTAATATATCCAATAAGGGATTAATATCCAAAATACATAAAGAATTTATACAATTTGACACCAAACACCAAACAATCTGATTTAAAAATAAGCAGAGGACATAACACATATTTTTTCAAAGAAGATATACAGATAGCCAACAGACACATGTGAAGATGCTAAACATCACCAATCACCAGGAAAATACAAACCAAGACCATAATGAGATATCACCTGACACCAGAAAGAATGGCTAAAATCAAAAGGACAAGAAATAACAAGTGTCAGGGAGGATGTAGAGAAAGGAACCCTCATGTACTGTTGGTGGGAATGTAACTTGGTACAGCCACTATGGAAAACAGTATGGACTCTTCTCAAAAAATTAAAAATAGAAATACCATATGATCCAATAATTCCACTACTGGGTATTTACCCAAATAAAACAAAAATACTGATTCAAAAAGATATGTGTATCCCTATGTTTATTGCAGCATTATTTACAATTGCCAAGATATGGAAGCAACCTAAGTGTCCATCAATAGAAGAGTGCATAAGGAAGATGTGATACACACACACACACACACACACACACACACACACACCACACACACACACTGGTATATTACATAGCCATAAAAAAGGATGAGATCATGCCATGTGTGACAACATGGATAGACCTAGAGGGTATTATGCAAACTAAAATAATTTAGACTGAGAAAGACAAGTACCATATGATTTCACTTATATGTAGAATCAAAAGAGAGTAAGAGAGAGAAACCAAAGAAACAAAAAGCAAAATCAGATCTGTAAATATAGAGAACAAACAGGAATGTTTTACTTCCAAGGTGAATATACTACAATTCTGATATCTCCTCCCACACCATAAGTTAGTAGTACAATATTCACTAAATACCAACAAGCCCAAAGACTAATAAAGCTGAGAAATTTTAGTGAACTAATATTTGGTATGCAGGTCTTTAATGGGTTTCAGAAGGGATCCTTTTAACAATTCTGCAATTCAGTGTGTACTAGGAGAAGAGAGATAGGTATTTACTTTAACCTATCCATCTGAAGTAATCTTTTGGTCTTTTAAAAGCTATATTCATTTAAAATTCAATTAATAAAACACTGGGTCTGTTTAAATGAGCCTGGTGAAAAGGACTGGCCCCCAAATATGACTTATTTGATATATCTATCTTGATTCTCCAAATGACTTCCATCTTCAAGTTAAAATTACCAGAGACTGGCAGGAAAAAGAGTAATGAATTTTAAATCAAAGTAACTGGGTCCTGCCCTTCTTGATTCCCCAATATAATAGTTGTTTAACCTTGGGCAAGTCATCTAATCTCTCATTTTCAGCCTCCTCATTCATTGACATGAATAGCAATACATACCACCAAGACTGGTGTAGAAATTAAAAGAAATGATATATTTAACAAAAACTTTTAAGTGTAGAGTGCTAATAAATATTAGAATATCGGTATAATAACAATCTTTCCAATCTTAATTACTGATTAAGAATCCAAACTATGTGGTTTGCCATCCAAGAAGGGAGAACACACTTTGATTAAAAAAATAGAAACAAAGTATTTTGAAGTGTACACTCAAAATGGATTTTTAAAAATCACATAAAATTAAGGAATTTATATGATGTTTCCAAACCACAAAGCAACTAATAAGAGGACTACTATGTATTAAAATATTGTTTTAAAATAAAGAAATGTTAATCCTTGAAATCTGAGAAAGAGAAAACCCCATTCATACAAGTATAAATAGAAGATTGTACCTCAAAGGGAAAGAAAACTGTCCAATTCTTATTCTAAAGCCATCTAAAGTTAGGTACTTAGGTACCTGGATAACATCTAGCCCCTCAAACCAAATCATCAATCTCTACTTTATCTTTAATCTCAGCAGTACATAGTGAAAAAGAATTTTAAAAATATATCTAAAAGCAGCACATTTACATCCATCACAAAATGATCATACCACGTCCCTTGTGGCCCAGAGTGCATTTAATGTAATTGAAGAGAAAGAGAAAAATTGTTTAAAAGGAATAATGTTCTTTTTCTTTTCAAAAACAACTGAGGGAATTCTGCACTTCAGTCCAGGTGGAAGGACAGAAATCAGATGTACCCTCTTGCTAGAAACGACTAAAAAAGTGGACAAAATATATGGAGCAATGGTTTTTATAACATTGGATGTTATCAACAAAGGACAGAGATCCCTGAAAGATGAGAAACAAATGAAGTGAGCCCCATAGTTGTTTCAGTATATTTTCCTAAAAGAGTTTCTTAAGAGACACAGAAAAAGGGAATTCAAGGAAAGCTGGATATTTGACTGAGTTGAGGAAACCTTGCCAGGAGCTAAAGAGAGGCCAAGACAGCGAGCACTGTCTGGGCAGAGTGCTGGAGGGGAGAGAGCTGCACAAGAAGAGAACTTAGCATGTCTGCAGGTGATTCTCCTTATGACTTCAGCTGAGTGGCAATCAAAACATGCATGGGGGTAGCAACCTGAGTCTGGGGAAAGTACACCCAGAAAGAATTGATGGGGACAATCCTAGGATCTGAGAAGTGAAACTAGTCTCTGTTCCTAGTAGCCAGAGTGGAGAATCTTATAATTCAAAGGCATCAAATAGAGGCCTCAGAAATATTTTACTGCAATAATGGGTCAAAATTATTGCATCTTGGTTCCCACCTTAAAAAAAATTCAACATCAATACCAAAGAGGATCAAACTGATTCCAGTAACTTAACAGCATCCCAGAGCAAAGCACAAGAATATCACAGAAATACAAAAATATACAGAAATCATGAAGATGAAATCCTCAATGTCTAACATCCAAATAAAAATTATCAGGCACATAAAGAAGCAAATGTAGATATGTATAGTGTGTGTGTGTGTGTGTGTATCTATATACCCCTTGATAAGGTTAAAACAAACTTAGAAATAACACAATAAAAAAATTGCAAACAGGGGCGCCTGGGTGGCTCAGTCGGTTGAGAGTCCGACTTCGGCTCAGGTCATGATCTCGCAGTCTGTGAGTTGGAGACCCGCGTTGGGCTCTGTGCTGACAGCTCAGAGCCTGGAGCCTGCTTCGGATTGTGTTTCTCCCTCTCTCTCTGTCCCTCCCCGCTCATGCTCTGTCTCTCTCTCTCTCTGTCAAAAATAAACAATGTGGCGCCTGGGTGGCGCAGTCGGTTGAGCATCCAACTTCAGCCAGGTCACGATCTCGCGGTCCGTGAGTTCGAGCCCCGCGTCAGGCTCTGGGCTGATGGCTCGGAGCCTGGAGCCTGTTTCCGATTCTGTGTCTCCCTCTCTCTCTGCCCCTCCCCCGTTCATGCTCTGTCTCTCTCTGTCCCAAAAATAAATTAAAAACGTTGAAAAAAAAATTTTTAAAAAAATAAAAAATAAAATAAAAATAAATAAATAAATAAACATTAAAAAAAATTTTTTTAATTTAAAATTGCAAACAAAGCTATTAAGATACTTAAGATACCTGTATTCCACATGTTTAGGAAGCTAGAAAAAAGACTGAATATGTGAAGCAAAGACATAAGACATCCAAAAAAAAGACCAAATCAAACTTATAAAAATTAAAAGTACAAGCTATGAGATGAAAGATACACTGGCTGGGTGAAGTGCTATTTAAGATTGCAGAAAAAAAAGTGAATGTGAAGACACAGGAATAAAAACTATCTAAAATGAAACTCGGAGAGAAATATTACTTTAAATGAACAAGTCATCTATCAGCTATGGAACAACTTCAAGCAGCCTAATATATATGTATTTGGAGTCCCCAAAGGGAAAATAAAAAAATATATATATTTGAAGGAACAATGGCTAAATGTTTTCTAAATATTTGAAAATTTTTAAACCACAGATCCAAAGTGTTAAATTAACTCCAAGCACAAGGAAAATGAAGGAACGTGTACAAAGACACAGTACAATCAAATTGCTTACAAAATGGTAAAAAGAAAATATAAAAAGAAGCCAATGCAAAAAAGCCACATTATGTACAGAAAAATAATAAGAATGATAGCAATTTACATGTTGAAAATAATATAAGCAAGAAGAGAGAAGCAACATCTGTAAAGCACAGAAGAAAGAAAAATAAAACTGTCATATTGGAAAGCTTGACCCAGCAAAAGCATCTTTCAAAAAGAAGGCAAAATAAAGACTTTTTAGACAAACAAAAGATGAAAGAATTCAGCAGCAGCAGACCTGCACTAAAATAAATGTTAAAAGAGTTTCTTGCCTTTCCTCTTCTGGTCCTACGTGCTTCAGGAGCAGCAGGCTTCCATGTAGATGTGGTCAATTCCAAGAACTGTACCTCACATATCCAGTCCAAAAAATGACACAGAAATAGTATCAAGAAACCCCAATCACAATGATATGAATCTCTTAAAGTGTTGAAGCCTACGTTCCTAAGGAACATTCGCTTTGCCAAGAAGCACAGCAAGAAGGGCCTGAAGAAGATGCAGCCTAACAATGCCAAGGCCATGAACACATGTGTGGAGGCTATCAAGGCCTTGATAAAGCCCAAGAGGTCAAGCTCAAGACCCCCAAAGAGCTGCAAGTGCAGTTGACTTACCTACATTGCTCACCCCAAGTTTCAGAAACACGTTCATGTCCACATCACCAAGGATCTCAGGCTCTGCCAGCCAAAGACCAAAACCAAGGTTCAAATCAAAGCCAAGCCTATGGATCCAGATCCAACTCAGCCTCCCAAAGATACCTAGACCCCCACATAGCTTCCAGGAGCAGAAGCCTCTGTCAGTGGGGAAGAAAGGACTGCTGTAACTCCTGGGCTGCTGTCTACATGGGGCTGGTGTTCTCCTGTGCAATTTGTACAAAGAAACCTGAGGCAAGAAAAAAAAAAGAATTTCTTCAGACAGAAAATGATACCAGATGGAAATCTGAATCTAGACAAAGGAACTGTGGGCACCAGAAATGGTAAATATCTGGATAAACATAAAATAATTTTCTAATCAAAACTCTTAAAAATCACTGACTACGGGTTTCTGGGTGGCTTAGTCGGTTAAGCCTCCGACTCTTGATTTTGGCTCAGATTGTAATCTTGCTGTTGGTTAAGATCTAGCCATGCTGTCAGTGCGGAGCTTGCTGGGGATTCTCTCTCTCTCTCTCTCTCTCTCTCTCTCTCTCTCTCTCTCTCTCTCTCTTCCCCCCCCCTCCCCGCTTATGCACATGCACTCTCTCTCTCAAAATAAATAAATAAACATTTAAAAAATAAAATAGGGGCATTTGTGTGCCTCAATTGGTTGAATGTCTGACTTCAGCTCAGGTCATGATCTCATGGTTTGTGAGTTCAAGCCCTGCATCAGGTTCTCTACAGTCAGTACAGAGCCCACTTTGGATCCTCTGTCCCCATCTCTCTCTGCACCTCCCCTGCTCACCCTCTCTTTCTCTCACAAATAAATAAAAGACATTAAAATAAAAAAATTAAAAATTAAATAAATAATATTTAAAACAATTTACATAAAAATTATTTAAAGCAAAACTAAACAATTTAAACAAAAATTATTTAAAACAAAAACAAAACAACATAGTATGGTATTTATGACATGTAGAAGTAAATTACAGTGAAACCTTGGTTTGCAAGCATAACTCATTCTGGAAACATGCTTGTAATCCAAAGCACTCATATATCAAAGCAAATTTCAAGACCCATCGGCTCAGTTGTGATCATGAGACATTCAGTGTCCCATCCTATTCGTATTGAGCACGATAAGAGCAAGATATCGCTCTTTTATCAAGTAAAAATTTATAAGAAATATTTGTTTGTCTTGCAGAACACTCATAGAACAAGTTACTTACAATCCAAGGTTTTACTGTATATGATAACAATAGGACAAAAAGCAAGAGGGGAAAAACAGAAGCACTCTGTGTACCTTTCTTACCCTATATATGAAGTGGGATATTATCACTCAACAGTAGTTGACAATGGTAAGTCAAAGATGTACACTATAAAACCTAAAGAAATATTAAAATAATACAACAAAGAGTTATAACTAATAAGCCAACAAAGAAAATCCAAAAAAAAAATCCAAAATAAGGCAGAAAAATTAAGGGAAAAATTGAACAACAACAACAAAAAATAGCAAGTCAGTAGATTTAAACCCAACATAACCAATAATCCCATTAAATACAAATGGTCTAAAAATCCCAATTAAAGGCAGAGTTTGTTGAATTGGATTTAAAAAAGCAAGATGTAGAGTGCCTGGGTGGCTTAGTTCGTTAAGCATCCAACAGTTGGTTTCTGCTCAGGTTACGATTTCACAGTTTGTGAGTTCGAGCCCTGCATTAGGCTCCAAGCTATATGGATTCTCTGTCTTCCTCTCTCTCTCTGCCCCTCCTCCACTCACACTGTCTCTCTCACTCTCTCAAAATTAGGAAAGAAAGAAAGAAAGAAAGAAAGAAAGAAAGAAAGAAAGAAAGAAAGAAAGAAAGAAAGAAAGAAAGAAAGAAAGAAAGAAAGAAAGAAAGAAAGAAACTTAAAAAAAAAACAAATAAAAAAAAGAAAGATGTAACTATATCCTAACTATAAGAAACATACTTAAAATATAAAAGACCCAAATGGGTTAAAAATAACAGAATGGGAAAAGATAAACTAACTGAAAAAATCTGGGTATCAGATAAAGTATATTTTGGAACAAATAATAATATAGTATCAAGGATAAAGAAGGTCATTGCATAATGATAAAGAGGTTAGTTCATCAAGAGGACATTACAATCCTAAAATATTTATGTACATAACACAGGGCTATAAAATGTATAAATAATAAAATGGATAGAACCATAAGGAGAAAGGCAAATCCAGTTAGAGTTAAAAATTTCGATAAACCTCAATCAATAATTGACAAAAATAGCAACCATGTAGACTATTTGAACAACCTTAAGTTCAATAGGGTTGACATGACTGACATTTTTAGAATGCTCCACCCCACAATAGCATAATAGATACTATTTTAAAATTATTTTAACCCATTTATGTTATGTGATAAGGAAATAACAGAAGAAAGAAAATAAAAGTACTTGGTATAAAAATAATAGTAAGATGTGGAAGAAATGTTCATAAATATTATAGTCTCCCTTTCTGCAGTAGGTAACATGTTTATTTATATTTATGGTATTTATGACTCCCTTCTTTCTCCACCCATTCCACATTTCTTTTGCCTTCAGCAAACATCTCAGCTTGTTTGGTAGGTCTGGGCCACTAATGGTCCTGCCTTAATTGGGCTGTTGTAGTAGTTTTCCATTAACCTAATCAAATACATCAGAGTACTAAAAGAAACCCAGGGGATCCCTTAGATTTCATACATAGTCCTCCTATCCCAATGTGTAATAGCAACCCAATCCTGACTTGGTAGTCAGGACCAATCACCTCAACCAACACAAGGCATGAGGACCCCATGTGGCCTGGTGGTAGTTTCAAATTCAAGTTCAGTGAAATCATTGTTGCATCCCAGTTGGAAGTATTCTCCCTTTGGAACTGAGACTTTGAAATCAGCAGAACCTATGATCCATGGGGACAAAGAGCAAAAGTTTATGAGTAGTTAACTAGGGGTAAGAGCCAAAAAAGCCATTTCCATTCCTTAATCCCTGGACACATGAATCCTGACCATGGAAAGAAACAGCACCATATACTGGACAATGACTTAGTGCATATACCACATTCTGGAGGACAAAGATCTAGCACTGCAAGGCATTATCATCTAGCTGGCTCCATCCACAACTAAGTCTTGAAAAGTCCATTTCACTATTGTATCAAGTCAGCTGCTTTGCGATCGTGGTGAATGTGCTAAGACCAGTGAGTTTACGAACACAGACCCGTTGTCACACTCTGTTTACTATGAAAATGAGTTTGGGATCAGAAGTGATGTTGGACTGAATTCCATGATGGTGGATAAGACATTCTGTGAGTCCATGAATGGTAGACTGGTAGAAGTATTGTGACCAGAGAAGAAAAATCAATATCCAGAATAAATCTCTATTCCAGTAAAAGCAAAGCACTGCCCCTTTCATGATAGAAGTGGTCCAATTTAATCAATATGCCACCAAGTAACTGGCTAATCACCCCACAGATATGGTGTATATCAAAGGCTCAGTGTTGATCTCTGCAGTGGCAGACTGGGCACTTAGCAGTGGCTACAGCCAGGTCAACCTTAGCGAGTGACAATTTACATCATTGAGTGCACACATAACCCTCATTCTTACCACCATGGCCACTTTGTTCATGAGTTCATTGGAGAAATGGATAAAAATGTCTGGGGATAAAGGCTGGTAGGAATCCACAGACCTAGCCATCCTGTATATATGATTATTAACATGTTTCTCTGCCAAGGTTACCCATTAATAAGTATTTATAGGGACCATAAATACTTTCACATTCTGTGTCTATCCAGAGAGATCTATCTACGAACCTCATCTGAGACCTTGTCATCAATTTTTCTAATCATATTCATTCTAGGTCCCTGACCAGCTAACCAAATGGTTGGCTACAGTTCGTGAATTGGTATACAATTACACATCTGGCCATTTCTCCTTCCAAGCAAAATGAACAAAGAAATACATTTCTCACAGTTCTGCCCACTGGGAGGATTTTCCTTCACCACTGACTTGCAGGACTGCCCCAGAGTGGGGTGGTAGTGCTGCATCTGTCCACTTTCAGTTGATGCCTGCATATTATACAGAACCATCTATAAAACGGACTTGAGTTTTTTCTTCCTCAATTTGTTATAGAAAACTCTTCATGAAACCACAGGTATGGAACAAAAAATGTAGCAAACTAGAAGAAAATATAATTTGAGCACTTACTAGTGCCTTCAAGGACTGTCCAAGTACAATTGTACACACCATTTCCATTTGATAATGAAGTTCTACTGTACACATCCTACCTTCTGGGTTGGTGGGTCAGTCAATTCCCAGTTCATGATGGGTAGCTCAGGATGCATGGTAACTTGGTGGATCAGGATATGTGGTCATATGATAGGGCCCCAACTACAAAGGAGACTTAGAAAGTAAGCTTAAATCTTGGAAAGATAGAACTTGTAAGATAAAAAAACAAAACAAAAAACCATCCCTAAATATTAGAAAGGGGTTCTGAAAGTGTTTTGGCAGCCAGAAAATCATAACAAATTTCTACCACAACCCATTCTTTGAATTCCCAATATCATTTACATCCTTCTTCCATGCTTAAATTTAACAGCACCTATTACAACAATAAAACGCTATCAACTAATGTTAAACAACTATCCTCAATAAGAAAATTGCCTCAAATATCCTCAATAAGAAAATGGCCCAAAATAGGGCCACTGGAAGAATTGTCAGTTTCTGCACCTACCTCTAATTCAGGTCTTTGAATATCTAATCTTCCTTTAGTTTTATTTTAATGCCAACTTGACATTTTGTAAGTGGGCTAAATCGCTACATTAACCATACCACCAAAATATATTATATAAATACATGAGAATCAGCAATGAGATTAGTCAAAATATATACATGAGATAGCAAACAAAATATGGATAGACACTACTTCTAATTTCTCTTCACAAGTCTATGTTGGTATTTATGAAATCTGTATCAGTTGACTATGTTCACAATTATGCTGTATAATAAGCAATCATAAAATTTCAGCAGCACATATTTCATGAATCTACTGGTCACTAAGATCAGCTGGTCTAGGCTGACCTCAACTGGGCAGTTTTGCTGCTCTCATTTGGGCTCATTCACATGTTTGTAGCTTATCTAGACTGTGTTTGGCTGGAGGTAGCAATGCTCCATGGACCTCCTGGAGGTACATGGGTTTGGCTGGAGGTACCAATCTTCCTGTGGCTGGCAGAGTAATCCAAATATGTTCTTTCCATGTCTATAACTAAGGTGTAAGATTACAAGTGGAAACTTGCAAAATATCTCAAGGCCTAGTCTTAGAAGTGGCATATCACCACCTTTACCTCATTTTATTGGCAAAAGCAAGTCACATAGCTGAATTCAAAATTAAGGAGCAAAGTGTATGAGGCAGGAAGCGGTGAAGAATACATGCTACCAAAGCTTTTTTCTACCACTCATTGCATGTTTCCATAGCTCTTAGCCAGCACCTCAGCAGGTTGGGGATTTTGCCTGACGGGGTGATACAAACATCATCTCTGAAGTATCTGAGCCCTTAGTTGTCCTACATGTATGAGATTTTCCTAAGTTTCTATTCCCTTTTTCCAGTGGCCTTGGCTTTCACCTTATGGAGTTTTAATTAAATGTTTAATATTTAATATCCAGAAAGATACTAAGATACAAAGGACCCCAAGAAAGAATGGCCACAGAGGCAGAAAATTCAAAAGTGGTTTTATAATACAAGAAAAAAGAGTATTTCAAGAAGAAGGAAGTGACCAAAAGACAAGTAAGATGAATACTGAAAAAGTATCTTTGGGTTTAGCTACCTGAAGTCCTTTAATGACTTAATAAGAGCTGTTTCCATGGAGTAATAGAGGGGATAGCCAGAGAAATTCTATATAAGGATATATATCATGGATTATAAACTAGTTACGTAGAAAAACATAGAGACAAGCTAATGCTTGGTTTACCCACCCACCCACCTACACGAGTGTCCCTATTCTTCCATATCTCACCAACTCCATGAAGTTAGGAATTCTGATGGGATTCAGCAACATTTCTGCCACTCGCTCCCAAAGCCTACTGTTCCTTCACAGGCAGTGAGTTACAAGTCACCCTACTTCTTCCTTCTTTCTCCCAGTTCCATACCTCTCTTACAAACTTTCCTCAAAGTTATGGCATATGGCTCTCACCTTTCCAATATTTCCAACATTAATACAATGTGCTTGATCTTTGTCTTTTCTTTTAGACATGATGGTCAAAATCTAGGAAGAATTTTATTTATGTATAATATATATTATATATATTGAATATATTATTACTGAATACATATTATTTGCCAATAACATTTATATTACTTAATATATATATTAATATATACACTGCCTTATACCTAGAACTCTTAGAAGTTTAAAATTTTTCAACAAACTATCAATTATTCTCTTTATGATTACTGCCATTTCTTTTAAGTTTAGAAACTTCTCTATCAAGAGATAAGAAATGTATTTCCTTCCAGTTTTTTCTATTGCTATGATGGTATAGCTTTTTCAAACAGTTTAACAATTATGTGAAGTAAGAGAAGGGACTAAATTTATAAATTTGTAAGGAAGTTTATATCTATGGAAGAATCAGGTCATGAAAAAAATGTGAAAAAAAATACTATTGTTCTAAAACCTAGCTATGGACGATCTTTCTTTATATAAATCTGAACATTTGTGTTCCTTGAGGTCAAAGTATATTCATGCACTTTCTTCAGAAATAAATATAGAAAAATAAATAGGTATTATCCATCTTTGATTTCTCTGATTATCTAGCCATCAAAGCTATTGCTTAATGTAAAGACTTTGTAGAAAAGACGATCATTAGCTTGCAAACACACAGCTGGCAACATGGACAGTCAATCATCACGGTGTGGCTTCAGCGTCATTATTATTTCTGAATAAATACCAACACTTTGATCCATCCTTTTAATGTAAGCAGAAATCCTTTTCTTTGAAGAAAGACAGTATTGATTTATAGGTATGAAAATGACACAGTAAAACCTGAAACAACTGTATCCTAACTAAACCAAATTTATGTTCTGTTATTTTCTGCTCTAATGAGAATAAGATGAGAATAACATCTCATCGGAGCTTTCTATGAGCAGGTTGCTTTTTACAAGTTAACTTACCTATTGTTTCCATCCTACAATGAGTCAGGGGCTAGTGGTCACTCCATTTTATAGGTTAGAAAAGCTAGGCTTAGATAGGTTGCTTAAGACACACTTTTCTTAAATATCCCTGAATCAAATATAACATTGAATTTGCATGACACAGAAAGACCGCTACATAATTGTGAACAGTGTCTCTCTACAATTACCCAACCCCCCTCCCCGAGGAATATTCTCCCACAATGTTGCCCCATATTCTTTTGTAAAGCTCTCCAATCACCTTAACATTGAAGAAGACTATTTACTCCAGTGAAACTTATACGACTATTTTCATCATAAATGATATATTTCACTATGTATATGACAGTGAGATTTTTACAATATATGTCATGGAACAATTTCTAAGTAATTTCATATCTTATCATAAGAATTATTTGACATTTCTTTACACTATACCTCAATGGTGGATTTAAAGAACATTTTCAATCTCAGTATTCTGCAGTATGATATCTTTGGCAGTGAATATCAATATAGTTGTTTCATATAAATGTAATTCATACACATCCCTGTTTATTTTTTTATTAAAATTTTTAACATTTATTTATTTTTGAGAGACAGAGCAAGACAGAGCACGAGGGTCCGAGGGGAAGAGAGAGAGCAGGGGACACAGAAGTCAAAGCAGGCTCCAGGCTCTGAGTTGTCAACACAGAACCAGGCACAAGGCTCAAACTCACTGACTGCAAAATTATGACCTGAGCCGAAGTCAGATGCTTAACTGACTGAGCCACCCAGCCGCCCCAACCCCTGTTTCTTTAAAATGAAAAAAGCAGTCTCAAAGATATCCTAAGACATATGTTTTAAATGAAATGCATGTTGGGGTTCTTGGTATTTTATTTTAATAAGCTCCCTAAACCTTCCTATCACTACCATCACCTAATCAGATATTCTTCATTTTTAGTGTCCTTTCATATTACCCCCACGTCCTGGCAGTTTGCCAGATTCTCACAGACTTTCAGAATTGACAAAACACACTGTGAAAAATATCTTAACAATGTGCAAAGTTTTTCATGTATTTTATTGAAATATGTGCATATTACTTACAATATTGCTTAATAAGACATAAAACTGGAAAGTGTTCAAAAGTTAAAGCCCAGGCTGCTGTCACCATCTTCATTCTTGTGAACTTAAATTACTTTTGGTAAAGAGAAAAGAAAAAAGAAAATAAATTTGGGGTTCACAAAAATATCCCTCCTAGATGCTTAAAACAAAACAAAACAAAAAAAAGACTTCAAAATCAACCCAAACTACAGATTAGCTCATCCAGCAGCGAGATCTGGCCAAGACTCACATCCCTCTCCTCTGTCTCACTCAGGTGAGGTACAGAGAGGAAGAAGGCAATTCAGTTCTACTGCATAGTCAGTAATTTCCAGCCATCATGAACTGTGGAGGATATTAGGCCTAACTAATCCCTTTCCTTTATAAATGCGAGAAAAAAAAAAAAAAAAAAAAAAAGCCCATCCATTTCCAGAGTAAGCCAGTGGAAGAATCAAAAGACAAATGTAGGCTGATCCCATCCCAGTGCTTTTTCTTTTATGGTGCATGACATTATTCAGATAGATGTAGTTCTAGGAATAGACCATTGCTTTCATTACTGACTGAACGATCTGTATTATCCCCATTTCAATAAGCTAATAAAGAACTTAAATTAAGCTAATAATTCGCCAATTTCAATGTTAAAGAAAATTAAATCTGCACCTCTCAAGATCTTCCCTAATGTCATAAAGAATATAAGATAGTTTATGTATTTTTATTTTATATTATGTACTTAAAAAAATAAAAATGCAAAATCAACAAAAATAAATATAACAAAGGGTCAAGATGTGTTGGGCTGGTGTGGATTGGACAGGATAGAATATAGGTTTTGAATTCCACAGTTTCTACAATGGAGGCTCAGATTTAACTCTGAGATTCTGGGTGGCCACATTAAAAAGGGAAATCTAATTGTTTGAGTTCCATTCTCCTTGAGGAAAACAAAGTGTCTCATAAAATTAGATTAGAAATTAATATTACTTTTCTAGATTTAACTAGCGAAAGTTATAAGTATCCTTAGAAAAAATATGTAAAACTATTTGTAATAAATGTTGATTGTCCATAACTTAAGCCATTTAACCACCTGAACCCACTAAACTACATAGGGACCTGATAGGGTGGCTCGCCACTAAATAGCTTATAAAATCTGACTAATATTTCCTCATTCTACTTTTCTATTTTCCTTTCTTTTTTTAATGTTTATTTTTTTAATGTATTTATTTTTGAGAGAGCGTGAGACAGATTGTGAGCAGGGGAGGGACAGAGAGAGGGAGACCCAGAATCCCAAGCAGGATCCAGGCTCTGAGCTGTAAGCACAGAGCCCAACATGGGGCTCAAACTCACAAACCAAACCATGAGATCATGACCTGAGCCAAAGTTGGATGCTTAACCAATTGAGCCACCCAGGGGCCCCTCAATGTTTATTTATTTATTTTGAGGATAGGGAGATAGAGAACGAGCAGGGAAGGGGCACAGAGAGAAAGGGAGACAGAGAGCTCCATCCACACTGTCAGCACAGACCCTGACATGGGGCTCGAGCTCACGAACTGTGAGATCATGAATTGAAAGCTGAAACCAAGAGTCAGTCACTTAACAGAAGAAGCCACCAAGGCGCCCCTCTACTTTCCTTTCTAAAATGAGAAATCTCTTTTCCTGAGTCCTTTTTAGAGCATCTATTCTCCTTCATGTTCAAGTCCATTTGGAATAAATGACTGTACACACACACACTCATACACACATGCATATATGTCAGAATCATAGATTTGTTTAGAGTCAAACTGAATCTTACAAATTTTAGTCTAACTCATTTGTTCAACGGATTTGAAAATACATAACCAAAATGTATAATATTTTACCCATTGCTTCAAAATTAATTACTTTCCAGGCATCTAAGAAATATCTTTTCTCTCTCTTGCTGTTAACAAAACTTTGGAAACTCAGTCTTAGTAATGGCAACTATCATTTTGCTCCAAACTGTACTAGTGTAACTGCTGCAGGGTTACCAGAATGTTGCCAAAGATATACCACAGTACTATGTTTTCAAGATACTATTAAGTATATTTTTTTCTGAGGGGCCAAATAACACATGACAGTTTGAATATGTGTCTGATTTAATGATCAGTCTTTTCTACCTTCTCAGTACAATCATCAACAAGGTATTTAAGCACTTTTTTTAATAACACTGATAATTAGGGTACTCTTACTGTTAATACTGAAATTCTCATATCGTATAAACAAAGTGTATCACAATCTCAGTTACGAGCATACTCCAGATGAGGGATTTAATGGAAAGATCTTGAGTAGCTCACAAATTGCCATAACAATGAAATTTTGGAAGAGGGAAAGAAATGAGATTTCCAGGAATACAGCCAGAGCAACACCACACAACCAGTCTAGTGAGGACAAAGATGCACACTTCTACATAATAGTCACCACAGATTGTACTGGCACCACCAGACCTGATACTGATGCTGCCACTGTGGCTTTACCACCATGCCCTTGGACCTTGGCATCACTGACACCACCATCAAAATGAATCTTCTGTGGTCCTGCTTCTTGCATCAGTTGCTCCCAACTCAATATTCAGAGCAAATGCATCCAAATGTCAATTCTCCCATACCTTAGCAGCAAAGGAAACTGAGGGAGGAAAAAGTGGCAATTTTGAATCCACAGTAGGAAGTGGGATACCCCTTCTACCAAGATTCTTAAAGTGGGAAATCCCCCCAAGTAAAGGAATGGGGTTCTGATGAGCTGACTCGTGATAATCAACTAATCAAGTCTTATGCAAAATCCCAAAATCAAACCTTTTCATTCAATGTTCTAATTGTACTAACAGCAGCATTATTGGTAGCATTGACAACAAAATGGTTAATTGATAGTGATCAGTCTTGAAAAAAAAAAGCAGGTTAATAAATCACCTTGTCAGTTACTCTTCAATCTGAAAGTAAACTACATATTCATTGACTCTATCCAGATTATGACTCTTTCTGTGATGACAAATATTTCTCCATGAATAAAAAGAAAAATACAATTCCAAATCTAAAATTTTCAACCAGCATCTTCTAGTTGCCAAATTAGCACACATCTGTGTGGTAGAGAGAACTTCAAGGATTTTTCCATTTCATTAAAAATTGTCCTTAAAAATGAAATTCAAATAAGTACCAATATGTATTTACTACTGAACACAGTGAGGAATACCTTTTTCTGAAGAAAAATATTCTAGCAGAGCAATCCAGTAACTTCTGGTATATCAAGGGTCCACAGGTCTAGGATGGGCTGCCCCAGTCACAGGTTTGACTATCTAATCAATAAAATGTTTGATAAAAACTATCAATTCTTGAAATTTTCCTGAATGGCTATCTAGATATGACAATGTCATACTATGCTGACGTAGCAAGACTGCTTTGCAGTATAGACAACCATCTACATAGTATAAGGTGCATCCAGATAAACTCATCCCTTTGTCTTTTACCAATGCCTTAGATTCACGGTGTGCCCAAGAAATTATGGACTTCTCTGTTAGATTGATTTATGAAATAATAATATTCACAATTATTAGTTGTTCATCCATGATAATTTATTTAAATTTGGTGACCTTTAGTTCCTCATTTGTACAATGAGATTAGTAACTCTGACTTTATCAGGTCACGGTGAGACTTAAATACAGCTGAATAAGGGTGCCGGCTGGCTCAGTTCGTAGAGCATATGACTCTTGATTTTGGGATTGTGAGTTTGAGCCCTATGTTGGATGTAGAGATTACATACACACACAGACACACACACACACACACACAGCTGAGTAAAACGCATTGCCCCTCACAGAATAAGCACTCAATCCATGCAAGTATCCTTGCCCATTATACCATAAGACACTGAAGGTATTGAAGGCCTCTGTTCAAATACAGATGTTGCCTGGCAAGTGGTTAAGTGGGTATTGAGTAGAAGCAGAGGGAAAGGTAGAGACTGAAAGGTGAAAAGGCAGAGAACATGGGTTGTAGGCAGCCCTGTTTGAGGCACTGGAAACACTGGTTAACAGGAGGAACATGAGAGCTGTACAGATCTAGCAGCAAATTCTAACAACCGTTGGCAGAATGAGTCAAGAAGGAAAGAAAAAAGCACTTACAATAGGACAAGCCCCCAAAATAGGATAAATAATTAAATATAATTAACGAGGCTAATAGGTAAAGCCTCACTAAGCTTACCAAATCCTTATACAGACTAGAATAAGAGAACAAGAATTTAGTCTCATAGGTACAATACATTCCTCAAGATTTAATTCATATAAAAACATTTCCCATCCCACACTCAGACTATTAAGATGTGACAATTTGGAAATCCAGTCAAAATTTGTTAATTATGCAGATAACAAACTTTTCCAGGACATAATTTCTCTCTGCTTTCTTGAATAGTTTTCAAGAAGGCTGATTACATGCTTTGCCATGAAGCAAATATCATTTCTCCATTCAAAAGAAATTAAAGTACCCAAGTAACAATAGGGTCGAGTAGCTTAATCTTTGTGATATAGAATTTACTGAAATGAACAAAAGAATAAACCTAACAGGTGAGTGGTACAACTTAATTACCAAGCTTCAGCATTCATTTTGACAAAGTGGTCTCTTTTTTTTTTTAGTGCTTATTTACTTTTGAGACAGAAAGAGAGAGAGAGAGAGAGAGAGAGAGAGAGAAAGCGAATGGGGGAGGGGCAGAAAGAGAGGGTGACAGAGAATCCAAAGGAGGCTCTGTGCTGGTGCAGAGTCTAATGTGGGGCTCGAACTCACAAATCGTGAGATCATGACCTGAGCCAAAGTATCATGCTTAACTGAAGCCACCCAGGTACCCGGTCTTTTTTTTTAATAAATGTAATTAGCATTTAGAGATACTGCCATGATGGCAAATTATGTGATCGGTTTTCAGGCAGTTTTTCAGTTTGAAAACATGGAACTATAAAAGAACTTTAATATCCTAAAAATATTATTGAACATTCATTTAGATATACTATCTAAGCTGCAAAAGGGGGAGATAAGGGCTTGGTCAAAGTCAGAGACTAAGAACACTTATTGTAACTTTAATCATTACCTCACTTTTGACTTTTTTCCTATGACTTTGCCCAATTTATTCAATTTACTTTGTAATTTTATAATATCTTATGAAATCACCAAATTCCTTGTGTTACTAGAGATACCTTATCTTTACTGACTCAGAGAAATTTTACTAGAGTAACAGTTATAAAATGATTTGAAAGATTTCCTTATTTGAATGCTAAATTTTCTAAGAACCCTTATTTATGCATTTAGATTTTCTGATGGAACAAACTCAAATATATTTGCCTAAAAACTGTAGAACTCTAAGGCCTTTTGAGTTAACTCAAAACAATTTTTTCCAATAATATTTAATAGTCTCCGTTTCTTTTTAAGGAATAATAATGCCATGAGCATTTTTTGTGATATTTCATCACTAAAGTAAAAACTTATGGCAGTTTAATTCCCCAAATAAAAAGGGGATGCTGTAAACATAACTGAGCTACCAAGAAGCAGATGGTTTTAATTATCTACATAAAAAGCTATTTATATTGGGAATTTGAAAAAACAATCTAGAAACAATACTCACTGTAGACACATACATTTTAATTAATTTGGGCTTTAAAAAAGAATAAGGAGTGATTATTAAGTATTACCTAAAGTCAAACTGACGTTAAAGGCTGGATATGGAAACCCTGAGTGCCTCTGTGGCAAGATCTAAAGAAGTGCAGCTGCATATGTAATTGTATATTTGATCTCTTATGAATAAATTGAGGGGAAGGGGATTACTTGAAATCAGCACAAGGCCACTTGCATGATAATATACAATAATAGCCTTTTTGAGCCAGGAGGTAAACATGCATATGCTATACTGTATAAAGTATCCCAAATTTCACATCCAGGAACATCCATTCATTGGGGCCTCAGAACCAAGGGCAAATCATACTGGATGATATTTCTTCCTCCTTCCCAAGAGATTTTTTTTTTTTCTGATTTTTTTTCTGATTCTGATAGGATAGTGATTAACAGCAAACAATCCCTGGGTGTAGGGTTGCCAGATTTCACAATAAAAATACAGGACATCCAGCCAAGCTTGAATTTCAGATAAACAACAAATAAGTTTTAATTATAAGTATATCCCAGTGTGCATAAGACATACTTATACTTCAAACTTATTTGTTGCTTACCTGAAATTCAAACTTAACGGGTGTCCTATATTTAGTCTGATAATCCCACCTTTTCCGTCTCAGTCACGTGTTGGCTATGTGAATTTGGGCAAGCTTTTTAATGCCTCCGCGCCTCAGTCTCCTTATCAGTACAATGAAGATAATCATAGGACCTAATTTACAGGTTTGTTTGACAAGTAACTGAACTAATTTCTATAAAACACTTAGAATCATGTTTAGTGTATAGTGAATACTATATGCCTTGTCAAATAAATATTATTCCTGCCTCAGAGGAAAAATTGAGCCAATAAGACAGCCTTAGAGTCTATGTGGAAAGGTACATGTGCCTCAAATCTTTCTCCCTGACCACCCTCCATTTACTCTTCTATCACCACCTCCCACATCCACCTTCCTCTTCTGTCCTGCCATTCCCTGACCCCACCCTCACCAAGTCATTGCTGACACTCTGGCTCTACAGAAGTCACCCCCTGACCCCTTGGGATTACACAGCCCTTGATTACTCAAGTAGTCTCCTGTGCAGAACAGCCACATTTAACCAGAATAGGATGAACACAGAGCAAGTATAACTCAAAAGAATGTCAGCAGAGGAAAAGGGGGGAAACATTTGAAACTGAGATCCTTAGCTGTGAGATCCAAGATGGATATTTAACCATGTTATGTGTGCATAATCTAGGAATCTGTATTTCTCCCTGGCACTCACTGTTTTCTTCTCGATCTCCCAATAGAAAGCTATCATTCTCTCTCCCCCACCCCCCAAAAATGGAATTGGGCCACCTGCTGCAATTGAAGCATAAAGGAATGTACAAGCACAATAGCAGGCACTGGAGGGAGTGGGGGCAAAGTGAGGATTTCATAAGGAGCAGAGCAGTCAGTCAGGATAATATGCAAATAATATTAAGAGACTACCTTGAAGGGAGAAAACCCATTCAAAATTCTAAGAACAAGACTTGGATCTTTTTTTTTTTTTTTAATTTTTTTTTTTTTTAACGTTTATTTTTTTTTGAGACAGGGAGAGACAGAGCACGAACGGGGGAGGGTCAGAGAGAGGGAGACACAGAATCCGAAACAGGCTCCGGGCTCTGAGCTGTCAGCACAGGGGCCTGATGCGGGGCTCGAACTCACGACCGCGAGATCGTGACCTGAGCCGAAGTCGGCGCTCAACAGACTGAGCCACCCAGGCGCCCCAAGACTTGGATCTTAAAGTCAACTTTCAGCAATGTTTTCTAAAATTATTTTTTTTATAGATAATTTTTTTAACGTTTATTTATTTTTGAGACCCAGAGACAGACCACGAGAGCAGGAGAGAGGCAGAGAGAGAGAGGGAGACACAGACTCTGAAGCAGGCTCCAGGTTCTGAACTGTCAGCACAGAGCCGGATGCGGGGCTTGAACTCACAGACCTTGAGATCATGACCTGAACTGAAGTCGGACACTCAACCAACTGAGCCACCCAGGCGCCCCTCTAAAATTCTAAATTGACACTCAGGACCCCTTATTAATCTCCTCAGGCTACTGTAACAAATTACCACAAACTGTGTGGCTTACCAACAATCGACATTTGTTCCCTCACAGTTTGGGAGGCCAGAAGTTGGAAATCAAGACATTGACAGGTTTGTGTCCTTTTAGAGACTCTAAGGGAGATTCCATTGCAAGACTCCCTCCTAGTATCTGGTGGCCGTGACATTCCTTGGCTTGCACGTGCATCTCCCAGTCTCTGTCTCCATCTCCATATGCCCTTCTTCCCTGTGTCCCTCTGTGTCTTCTTGCCTGTCTCTTATAAAAGCCCACCCTAATCCAGGATGAACCTCTCTCAAGATCTTTAATTACACTGCAAAAGCCCTCATTCCAAATAAGGTCATACTGTAAGGTTCCTGATAGACATTTCTTTTCGAGGGGCTAAGGGGGGACACTCCATTCAACTTACTAGGGACTGAAAAAAAAAAAAAAAAAAACAACGAATTGACCTTCCAGGGTAGACCAGCTTAGAATGAGAGCAAAATAGAGTGCTCAGAAGAAAATTAGTAGAACCTGGACAGTACAAGATGAGAGGAATTTAGTTCAGTCCTGAATGGAGACCTGCTTCTTAGGAATATTAGAATAAAGGGTTTTCAGATGTATTTAGTAAAGAAGAATTAGAGACTGATAACAAAAACTCACTGTAACAGGTAATTTACTAAATACTATTTCTAATAAGCCTTAATTTTTAGTCATTCTCAACAAATAATTTTTATTATCTTCAAAATTCTCCCAATTATTCAGCTTCCCCTAATTCCAGTACAAAGATTGTTATAAAATAAATAATGACAAGAATGTGGTGCCCATAGTCAGAACTAGGTAAGTAGAATAATTCAGAGAAAAACTGCCTTAGCCAAACATTTTTCTGTAGAAGTGTGGTACCTGATACCCAGGGATATTCTGGAAACTGCCCGAGGTCTCCTGTGGTCAGATAATTTTAACTTTCATCTTTAAGAATCTATTAATTGGGGGCACCTGGGTGGCTCAGTCTCTTGGGCATCTGACTTTGGCTCAGGTCATGATCTCACAGTTCATGGGTTCAAGCCTTGCATCGGGCTTTGTGCTGATGGCTTGGAGCCTTGGAGCCTGCTTCAGATTCTGTGTCGCCCTCTCTCTCTCACCCTCTCTCTCTGTCTCTCTCTCTCTCTCTCTCAAGAATCTTTTTGTTTGTTTGTTTGTTTGGGTTTTTTTTCAGTTATTTTATTTATTTTTATTTATTTATTTTTTCAATATATGAAGTTTATTGTCAAAATGGTTTCCATACAACACCCAGTGCTCATCCCAAAAGGTGCCCTCCTCAATACCCATCACCCCCCCTCCCCTCCCTGCCACCCCCCATCAACCCTCAGTTTGTTCTCAGTTTTTAAGAGTCTCTTATGCTTTGGCTCTCTCCCACTCTAACCTCCTTTTTTTTTTTTTTTTCCCTTCCCCTCCTCCATGGGTTTCTGTTAAGTTTCTCAGGATCCACATAAGAGTGAAAACATATGGTATCTGTCTTTTTCTGTATGGCTTATTTCACTTAGCATCACACTCTCCAGTTCCATCCACGTTGCTACAAAGGGCCATATTTCGTTCTTTCTCATTGCCATGTAGTACTCCATTGTGTATATAAACCACAATTTCTTTATCCATTCATCAGTTGATGGACATTTAGACTCTTTCCATAATTTGGCTATTGTTGAGAGTGCTGCTATAAACATTGGGGTACAAGTGCCCCTACGCATCAGTACTCCTGTATCCCTTGGGTAAATTCCTAGCAGTGCTATTGCTGGGTCATAAGGTAGGTCTATTTTTAATTTTCTGAGGAACCTCCACACTGCTTTCCAGAGTGGCTGCACCAATTTGCATCCCACCAACAGTGCAAGAGGGTTCCCGTTTCTCCACATCCTCTCCAGCATCTATAGTCTCCTGATTTGTTCATTTTGGCCACTCTGACTGGCGTGAGGTGATATCTGAGTGTGGTTTTGATTTGTATTTCCCTGATGAGGAGCGACGTTGAGCATCTTTTCATGTGCCTGTTGGCCATCCGGATGTCTTCTTTAGAGAAGTGTCTATTCATGTTTTCTGCCCATTTCTTCACTGGGTTATTTGTTTTTCGGGTGTGGAGTTTGGTGAGCTCTTTATAGATTTTGGATACTAGCCCTTTGTCTGATATGTCATTTGCAAATATCTTTTCCCATTCCGTTGGTTGCCTTTTAGTTTTGTTGGTTGTTTCCTTTGCTGTGCAGAAGCTTTTTATCTTCATAAGGTCCCAGTAATTCATTTTTGCTTTTAATTCCCTTGCCTTTGGGGATGTGTCGAGTAAGAGATTGTTACGGCTGTCTCTCTCAAGAATCTATTAATTGCCAGTCACTAAACCAGAAGAGGTGTTTCTTTATACTTTATGTTTTTAGAGAAGTTTTATGTTTTTATGTTTTTAGACTTTATGTTTTTAGAGAAGTTTTAGGTTCACAGCAAAATTGAGGGGAAGGTACAGAGATTCTCCATATACCCTCTGCCCTCACACATGCATTACCTCCTCTATTATCAACATCCCCCAGCAGAGTGGGACATTTGTTACAATTGAGGAACTAACATTGACCCATTATAATCACCCAAAGTCCACAGTTTACATTATGGTTCACTCTTGGTGTACCGTCTATTGGTTTGGATGGATGTATAAAGACATGTATGGTATCATTATGGTATCATACAGGGTCCTAAATATCCTCTCTGCTCCACCTATTCATCCCTTCCCTTCCCCAAACCCCGGCAACTGTCAATTTTTCTTTTTACTGTCTCCCTAATAGTTTTGCTTTGAGAACTTGTTTTTAATATTTTATATAATTCTTACAGCCATGCTATAATGTAGGTATTACCTACATTTTTGTAAATGGCCAAGTCAGGATGTGAACCTAGATCTTTTTGACAAATCCATACTACTCCCTTAATATACTGTCTCCCAGTCCCTCCTACTAGGTTGAAGAGTACATTTTAGATCTGGAAACCCCTCCAGTTCTGAGGATCCAGCATTCATTTGCCAGCCGCAGCATCCTTCTTTTTATCCTTGCAATATGTAGCAGAGTGCCACATGCTCCGTGTGCTTTGTATAAATAGATGACGACTTGGGTGCAGAGTGAAAGGTCCTGCAACAAACCTGGGCTAACTAATTAGGCAGAGCCCAATTCATTATGTAATACCAAGAAACTAGTTACAAACTTCTGCACATGTCTGAGAAGTTCAATTAGATAGAATGATGAGATTTTTCACAGTAAATACCTAAAGTCTGGCCAGACAACCTTCAAGGGCTAAAACTTCTGATTCAGAAAAGTGTCTTTTCCTAAAAATGCAAAGGAGGGAACAAGAAGACAGCTGTGTTGATTCAGTTTCAGTAACAAGGCCATGCTGTTTCGAATACCATTTAAAGGTAGACCATATGAAACTCAGTATTTATACACTGCAATGCAGATTTTGTGGTTATTAAAGAAAAGTACCATGATTCTTTAAATCTCACAGATTATTCTCCACCCATCCATCAGAATAATGTTTGAAACTAACTCTTGGTGCAAACTACTATATTGGACACCTGAAACTAACATAACATTGTATGTCAACTATACTCAAATAAAAATTAAAATTAAAGAAAAGCTGATATAAAAGAATAAACTACCTCCTGGTCATTCAAGGTTGTTTATTCCATTTACCTAGACCCTTGGCTTCTCCTCCTTATTAGTAATGACAATAACTATGAGTTTTGCATTAAAGAGCAAAAGGAACATAGAAATAGACATAAACTTCAAGCTAAACAATTTAGATAGTAATTGCTGGTTCATAGGAAAAGTTTGGTAGAGAAAATGACAGCCACCACCACAAAATAAAACATTGATCAAAAGTTAGTTTGGGAAATTCGCAGATGTTCTCTATCTGTGGTCTCTCTCTGCCTCTCAGTATTCTACCACATCAGGAAATGGAAGAACATTTCATTCTTGTTCTTACTAACCACAATGAAGAGTAACATCAGGGATTTCCATTATGTATATCTCAAAATTTTGAAAGTCTGTAAAAAAACCTAAAGAGTATGTTCTGTCCTGTTTGAACTGCAAAAGTACAATCATGATATAATAACATGATTCTATAGAGGAATAGTTAAGAGTTTTGCCTCCTATAACTTTCCATGAATCCAATCAGCTGTATTTCCAAGCCAGGAATTGCTAGAATTTAGAAAGATTTTGTGCAGGTTTTGATTGTATTCATCTCGGTATGTGGTATGTTCGCAGGGAATTGAAAGCGATTCACCCTAAATTAGAAGTTGTGAGGCTGTGTCTCTCATCAGCATAACTAAGGGGTCTTTGTTTCCCAAGGACAATAGTAGAGGTGGGAGAGGTAGAAGTGTGCAAAGCAGAGCGCAGTGTAATGGGAAAGAAGGGGAGAGGAGAGCAGGCTTTGGCTACTGACTCTGAAAGCCACCTGCCTGTACAAGAGGTAGGAGATGGAACCTAGTGACAAGACCTAGCCCATGGGACTATGAAAATTAATTCTTTGGTACCCTTGAGTTGCCAACAGCACCTGACCTATGTTCATTTGTCCATGCGTTCAGCAAGTATATATTGACTCCAGACTCTAGCTGTATTTGGACAACTTCCCCAGGTTGTTAAGGCCTCTTGAAGTCACTAAAACAACCAAGACAATTAAAGAGGTATCGGATAATAAATACCTAGGAACATAGTAAATATCTATCAATAACAAATTAATTAAATTTTCTTCAATGTACACAATGGAATACTATAAATTCACCTTTAAAAGGATGCTATGTAAGATACGCAACCTAAGAAAAATGTATGACATACTATTAACTAAAATTTAAAACCATATTAAAATATAATCTCATTTTGTAAAAAGGATATATAATCTATAAATCCATATTTTTAAAAAAATACTGAAAAGGTATACTCAAAATTATAACAATGTTTTTCCTTGGAGTGGTAGAATTACAGAAATTTGTACATTCTAAATATTTTTAACAGACAGAATATTGCCCTCTCCCACCCCACACACCCAAAAGATATTCATGTTCTAATCCCAGAAATTTTGAGTATGTTATTTTACATGGCAAAAGAGATTTTTGCATATGTGATTAAGTATCTTGAGACGAGATTATCTTGAATTGTCTGGGTGGGCCCAAAGTAATCACCAGGATCCTTACAAGAGGGAGGCAAAAGGGGGAAAGTCAGAAAAGGAGATGATGTAATGGAAGCAAATATCCAAGTAAGGAAGCCATGAACCAAGGAATGTAAGCATCTCTGGAAGCTGGAAATGACAAGGAACAAATTTTCCCCTAGAGGCTCCAGAAGAAACACAGGCCTTAATTTAAACTGTAAACTCCCAGCTCCCTAAGCAAACAACTAGAACTCTGGTATGTACTAGGTCCTATAATAAAAGCCTCTACACATATTCTCCTTGTGGCATACTTAATTTGTTCATGATAGTAAGAGATGAAAGGACACCAAGAGAAACAGAAGTCTTGACATGAATATTAAGGCAATAAACAAGAGCCTTGTATGTTATTTCGTGGTATGCCTACTTCCTCTCTGCCCACACTCCACCCCATCACTATTATCCCTGTTCCCATTTAATTCTGGTAAGTACTTTAACAGTATTTTTCTGCCGTGGCGACCTTTATGTTTTTATTGTTGCAGTTTCTGTTCTGTTTTGTTGTGCGTGGGGTAGTAGTTTTTATAAATCCAAGTGCCTTCACTTTGCATTTGGACATTTTTTTCCCTAATCTGTGTAACCTGTCCCTTTATACTTTTGTCTAATTCAAATTATTATCCCATAGATCAACAGTATACACAAATTCCATGTGTTTATAAAAGGTAAAATTTATCCTTAAGGAGTTGACAATCTATTAGAGAATCCAAAAAGAGACACATGGTAAGGTAGAGGTCAGCATGGGTCACAACTCCTAATCTAATCCTAGGAATTCCAAGAAGGTACTACTGGGGGAAATGATAACTGAGCTCTACAGAGCCTGAGAAATGTTGACAAATCTAAATTTGGTATAATACAGCTAAAACAATTCTCGAATTTTTGCTCCAGCCAATAATAACCTAACTAACACTGGCTCAGAACCTCAAAGCACCGTCACAGCCATGATTCTCTCAATGTCTTGAAAGTTAAGTGAAACCACATCTCTTACTGTTATCCTTATTGAATATTTATGAGAAGAGAGCAGGTAAGTTAAATTAGCAGACCAAGGAAACACAATTGTCGCTAAGTAAGTATCTTCCATCACAAGCTCCTTTATCGTAGTCACACTACTTCCTAAGAAGAGGAACACAATTTAAAAAAATTGTTTGATGTTTATTTATGTTTGGGAGGGGGAGGGGCAAAGAGAGAAGGAGACACAGAATCCAAATCTGTCAGCACAGAGCCTGACGCGGGAATCAAACCACGGACTGCAAGATCATGACCTAAGCCAAAGTCAGACGCTCAACCAACTGAGCCACCCAGGTGCCCCTTGAAGAGGAACACAATTTAAATGAATCATTAGAGAGTACATCATGACTTAAGAAAAATATGTTATATCTCTAGAAAAATAATCACTTAAAAATGGTATTCAGCTACTCGCCAATGAACATCACAGCCATCTGACAAAACTGTCTAAAAGTTATCAGTAGAAAACTAGATTCAGTAAAATTAAATGTAATTAACTAATACCAAATCACAAGTTTTCCCAGTGAGAGCTAAAACCAAAATGACAAAAAAGAAAAAAAAAAATTGAAGCTAAGTTATTTTTTAAAGCTAAATTATTTTCAGTAATTATTTAGAATCAGATACTCTTACCACCATCTCCAATCTTCACCAAGTGCCAATTCCAAGAAAAAAGGAAGAGGTTTTTTGAAGTTATGAGAATGTTTACCTTAACAAAACACAAAATCATGATCCTCAAAACCAAGTCATAAGTTATTTAGGACAATGTTTTAACACAACGTCTATATGGAACTATTTTGATATCAGTTTTGGGTGAGAACCCCAACTATTCCCAAATTCCAAATTGACAAACAAGACCAGCACACAATAAAGATGGCCAAAGACCTGTTTTGCAACATAGCTCCTCACCCATATCAAGTTTACATTAAGGAAAACAATCTAAAATTTGGAAGTAGAGCAAAAAGATTACAATGTATCCTTTCAAAGTAATAGAAAGGCAAGGTCTATCAAGACTGTCCAGGGGTTATGTGATGCTCTACAGTAGAAGTGAGCAATTTTTTTTTTTTCTGTAAAAAGCCATTTAGCAAATATTTGGGGCTTTGTGAGCCATATATGGTCTCTATCTCATCTATTCAATTCTTCCACAAAGCAAGGTGAACACAACCATAGGCAGCACATCAAAGAGTAGAAGTGGCTATGTTCCAATAAAACTTTATGTATAAAAATAGGCCTGGCTTCCTTGGACCTGCAGGCTATAGTTTGTCTACCTCTTCTCTAGGCAAAACTAACTTTCCTCTTTACTATAGCTTGGGTCCCAGAACCTGTGAAATGAGATATTAATTTGTAAAAGAGTTCTAAGTCACAAATTATTTTTGTCCAGTAGAGATGCAAATGATCTGCCTGGCAGAAAAAAAATAACCCCAAAGGGCAATGTTTCCTTGGTCTGTAGGACATTAGCCAGTTTTGCATCTCACTTTTGCATCTTGTTTCAGCCTTCTTTCTTTTACCACTGTATTACACTTACATACTTCAGAATCTCTTGTCTTCAGTTGACCCATCCCTCATCTTCATCACTCATTAATGAGTAATATAAATCTTTGGCATGTGCTCACTGCATATTTGTATAAGGATTATGCTTAATTTTTTGAAAAATACAGGTTGACAGGTATAAAAGTGTAAAGCAGCAACCTGGAGAAGGAGGTCTTTGAAGAGAGCTAGCTGGTGAGCACACCACCACGCAGCTCCTTGGACAAAAGTACATCAGCCTGCTCCTCCCCTCAAGTCTAGGGAATGGGCTTCATTAGGGTCCCTGAATGTGCTGGATGCGTATCACCTGCAGCAGGAGAGATACAGTGGGCTGATGTGTGATTCATCCCTGTAAAGTCAAAAGGGAAAGTGACTATGGCTTGCTGATGGCTGCTCTGATGTTGGAGTAAAGAGACTTGGCAGCTAGGATGCCCTACACATCCAAGGTTTGTCAGAGCAAAGAAGACTGACAAACTACTACTCATGTGTGGGCTATGCAAGAGGGAGCTAGGCTGGAATTGCCTTAGATTCAGTCAAAGAGAGCCCTAGGCCCCACCATATACCTAGGAGCTGAGAAGAGTTAACAACGAACCAGCCAGAGTCACAGGCTTGTGTGGTGGAGAGTGGATCTCCAAAGAACTCATAAAAAACACCCTAAGAGAAAGAAGCCCAGAGAGCGCTGACACTAAACAGTAGTATCAGTCAGGTAAAACCTTTTCTTCTCTCTTTGGCCTCCATTCTCCTGCTGCAATTCCAAGAAGGTCCAAAAAATTGGCCTTAGTGGGGGAGGGGTAGAGGAGGAATAAAAATTCAGGCAGGGAAACAGGTCCTGCCTTTCTAACTACAGGCAGCCAGTGCTCACACACAAGGGGGGGATAGAGGGGGAATTTTAATGAAACAGCACATTCTGAATGTTACAGTAGTCTGAGCATATTAATCACTAAACTGAAAATACAGTGATCAGAACAATCATTATTACCAAGAGTGACCAGAAGGAGAGTCTTCAGACATTCCCGAAAGAGGAGGTTTGTCAGGCAATGAAGAAAAGGAATAGGGTAGGGTTGGTTTTCTGATGACACTCCCCTGCCCTAGGACTGTCAACACATATCAATCAGCCTTCGAGGGGAGTGAGAGGGGAAGGTGAAAATCTAGCTTCCCTGTAGGGAAAAATAATAAGTGCTCAGACTTTCTCACTTGGAAGTCACTTTGCTATGCCTGGAGATCAGGAAGAGAGAATGCAGCCTGTATAAATCAATAGGGAAAGAGAACAACTGAAAATCAAGATAGGTTCTGAGGGACTGCATTTAGCTTTGGAGATTCCATCTCAGTGGTTTTGGTTTTGTTTGTTTTTTTACTAAAGAAAATTTTGTCAACCATATTTTAACTTATTTTATCATCACACAGTTCTTACAAATTCATTTTAGACTTAAGTTAGTGATTTTTTTTAATTAATTTGAGAGAGAGCACAAGCAGGGGAAGGGGCAGAGAGAGAGAGAATTCCAAGTAGGAGCTGCACTGTCAGTGCAGAGCCAGATGCCAGACTCCATCACAAACCGTGAGATCAATGACCTGAGCGGAAATCAAGAGTCAGACGCTTAACAAACTGAGCCACCCAGGCACCCCAGTGATTTTTTTTTTAATTAAGTACACATGCCATCTGAGAGGCCATTTAAAACTTTTAGGTTTGCTTGACTTTCTGTGAAGAGGTATAGATGAGTGATTATTAACTAAGAGTGATTTTGCTACTCAGGGAACACATGGCAATATCTGGAGACAGGATTGGTTGTCACAACTAAAGGGATACTACTGGCATCTAGTGGGTAGAGTCCAGGATGTTGCCAAACATCCAACAATGGACAGGTCAGCCTTCAACAGCAAAGCATTATCGGCTACAAAATGTCAACAGTGCTGAGGTCGAGAAAAACCTCATATAAACTGATCTTCATAGACAAGGTGTGTTCAATTGTTTTAAGGCATAGAAACAAAATATAGCCATATTCTCCTGTGAGTTGTAGATTACAATATGAGCTAACATAAAATTTTAGTGTCTTAAAACTTTTAGTCTAAATCTCATTTTTTTTAAAATTTTCATTTCAGGCTGAGTTTCATTTAAGGTGAACGCTTACATTCCCATTTTTTGTTAAATAAATATGTTACAAACATCCAACTGTTTATGTGGATCTAATCCTTAGTTTTCTTTATCTAACCCATTTTTATCCCCTACTGTTCTGAGAATTTACATGCTGCCAACTGCGTAAATGCTTCTCACATGTTCATCACATGCTTAATTTTCAAGCAACTTCTCAGAGAAGATGCTCCCGAACAGATACTCTCCTTTCCACTGTTTACTGCCTTTCTACATAAATAACAGATTGCAGTAGTGATATCACTGGATCTGGTAGGGGGAAAAAAACACCAATAATAATGTTTTTCTTTTCAGTCAATCCATTAGCAGTATGTGTGCCTTTCCCATGAGCCATTTTTGCTACCCATTACCAGACCTACCAACCGTCGAAATTATCTTTGATTTTAAAAATAACTTCTTCCTTCAGAATCCTGGCTGTCATTTATTAGGTTGGAAAAATTATTTTTGTTTTTTTGTATGGATTTAGATTTATGCCTTCTAACGTTAGTGGTAAGAGATAAACTCATTATGGTCTCTGCATTACATTCTCAAATTTCATAGAATTGAGAACAAACAATAGTATTGAGATATATATATTTTTGTATATAATATATATTAGATAGATAGATAGATAGATAGATAGATAGATAGATAGAGTAAGCAAGCTTGGAAAAGCTCTCAAATTTTAATTCTCAAATTTCAAATCCTCTTTATTTTAAAACCTAAATGTATATAAGGGGAAATAATTTCATTTTTTTTCTGACTAACCTACAATTAATTCAAGACACAAAAGCATGGATATCCAGAAGCCTGCAGAGCATGTTTTTATCAATCTAAAGCTATTTCTTGAAATCCAAATGTTTAAGTGGACCACTTATTTAAAAAGATTCAAGTTCTCTTCTAAAAATAAGGCCATATGGTCCAATTCTGCTGAGCAGCATAAATAATTTCACAAGGCAACACTGGCTTTACAGGTCAACTAGACAATGTCTAGAGTTAACTTCCTCTTTTCTGCACTGGCCAACAGGCAGCCATGTGTACCTTTCTCCCCTCACACTTACAATTACCAACCTTCTGCTCGTCTCCTTCTTTACCTCCCCTGTGGTCCCTCTAACATTTATTTAGTTTGTTGGATGTGTTATTTTAACTTCTGATTGAATGCATTCAGCATTCATTGAAATTAGTTTTGTATTCTGTTTCATGATTTTTTACCCCAAGTTCCAAGCTTGTGGAGGCTGCTATTGTTCACAGTGGAAAGAATTTGGTCCTTTAGTAAGAGCCGTAACGCTGAGATGAATAGCAAGAAACAGATACAGATAATGAAACACTTCCACTCACCCAGGATTCATCAACTGCTTCTATTTCTGCTGTTGGCATATGCCTTGCTACTCATCCGCTATAGATTGCAAAGCAAGACGTTGCATTTCTATACACCAGTTTTTCTTAACATTTAGAGATTTTGAGTCTTGTGGAAAAGGAATGCAGTTTAATTAAATCATTTGTATCTAGTCTCATATGTTGTATGTGAAATCTCTCTCACCCTTCCAACTCCTATTTTCTGTTCGGAGTTACTTATGATTGATTAGTGCTCACTTGCCTTTTTATTTATAGGCATTGGCTTTCCATTTAATATTTCTTCGTGCACTTATTTTTTTTTAACTGCTGCTGCTCTGATTTTTTGGCATCCACACTAGTGCCTTCTGGACTGTGCTAAGCTTTGACAAGACTGAAGAGGAGGCCCGACTGGATTTGTCTAGTACAGCTAGCACTCCACTCAAAATAACTTTCCCTTTAAAAAAATCTATTTTTACTGGTTCAAGCCTCGTCTAATCTTTCAATCATAAGGTTGAACCTTGCATTTTGTTTTCAAGCACAAGGGGTTACATTGGAGACATTAATAAATAGGGGAAAAAATCATTTTTAACTCTGTACATTTAACATTGGTTAATTTGATAAAATTAAATCTGTTGTTTGGCTCTTCTGAGCTAATCAGCTTTGTAGGCCAAAAATATCAAACACTTGGCCTTTTCCAGTAAAATATCTTATAGTGAAAATCTTTTCTGCCTTTGCCAGTTCTTGAACTTCATACATGACACGGAGCACTATTTCCAATCATAAATGAATAATCATGTACGAAATTATCTGGCTTGTCACAAGATGGCTTATAACAGAACTTATTCGAACACAACTGCCCGTCCAGTGTGCGTATCTACAACTGATGCTAAATCAGCACCATATGACTTATTTGCTTTTTTAGGGAAATAGAATTAACAAAAGAAATGGAAATTATTGAGAGATCATGAGGAAAAATGTCTTAATTGGTCCAGGTTTGCTTGTGCCTGACCAGAGTATTTCATCATCTCCCAGGGGGCTCTAGGTTCGTTATGTTCTTTGAAGCTTTGTGGGAAATTAATAAGATAAAATGGGAAATGAAAAGACAAAATTAATTCAAGAAAAATAACATTATCTTTAGATTCCCATGATCATGGAAAGATTGTAGCTTTTGATTCAAGAAACAGATGAATTTTATTTCATCTTATTTCTCTTTTGAGCAGGTAATAAATGTGCCTGGTTGTAAATTAAAACAATATTAAAAACAATGCAGTGCAAGGTCTCACTCCCACTCCTGTTTCTCTCTGCCCTGTTTGCCACCTGCCACCCTCAAAGGTAACCAGTTTTATTGGTTTCTTACGTATCTCTTCAGAGTTTCTTTATGCAATTATAATCACACATAAATTTATATTCATTTTCTTCTCACTACTTTATACAAAATATAGAATATCATATACACTGTTCCAGATCTTTTTGTTTTTACAAATCAATACATCTGGGAGAATTTTCTATTTCCGTATATAGAAAACTTCTTTTTCTTTTATAGAGCTGCCTTGTGTTGCATTCTAAGGAATGGATCAAAAAATTGTTTAAATCAGTCCCCTAAGGTGGTCACATAGGTTATTTACAAACATTCTCTATTAATAACAAGGTTACAACAAACAAACTTGTAGATAAGTCATTCTCTCTGTGTGCAATTTTATCTGAAGGATAAACTCCCAGAATTGAGACTTCTGGGTCCAAGGAAAATGAATTTATAATTTTGATAGATAATGCCAAATTCCACTTTATAGGGATTGTACAATTTCAAACTGATGAGTAAAAAATTGTTTCTTGGTATATGTTTAATTAGCATTTATCTATCTTATTATAAATTACTTTGAACATATTTCACATTTTTAGAGGTCCAGCTGTATTTCCTTTCCTGTGAAGTGTCTCTTTATATTCTTTGTCCACTTTAAAAAACACATCTAGCCTTTTTCTTACCAACCTCTAGAAGTTCTGTATATATTAAGGACATTATTTATTTACCCCTAAGAATTGCAGATCATTTTTCCCAATTCATCTTTTGATTTGCTTATGATAGTTGTTGATGTGTTAATATATATTTGTTTATTGTGGTCAAAATTATCAGTCTCTTCTTTTATGACTTCTGAATTCTCAGTCACTGTTAGAAACTCTTCCCCATTCCAAAGCTAGAAAGTAATTCACCCATCTCTTTTTCTATTACTTTTATGATTCCACGTTTATAAGTAATACATTTGGAGTTTATATAGTATTTAGTATAAGCTATAGATCAACTTTATTTTTCCCAGTAGACTGTCTTATTATCCCAATGCCAATATCATTTAATGAAATTTTATCTCATCTTCTCCCCACTGATTGGAGATGCCACATAAATTTTTAAAGAAATAAATAAATATATTTGCCAGATTTAGTCAATAAATTGCTATTTTTTAGCTTAAGTACTCTAACCATATTGCCACATATCATATTTTCAGTTCTCTCTTCCTTGAAACATACATAGAAATGAATAGCTTAATTCTAAAAAAGACTTGATTTTTGCCCAGTCTATGATGTGTAAGGGAAATCACTAAATTCCTGGGAATACTTCTTTAATCCTTCCTGGAAATAGCTTGTCAAAGGTCCCTCTAAAAGAACTATGATCAGAGACAACCATTTAAAAAATATGTATTAATAATAGACAATAGCCATTAAACACCTATGAGTATCAGATAATTGATTAGGCAATATTGTATATTTTATGTCATTTAATTCTCATAAAAAACACATCCATTTATTACATTTATTACATCCATTGTGTGGCTGAAAAACAGCTGAGGCTAGTAAGTGCACAGCAGAGCCAGGATTGAAATTTAGATCTCCACTTCTTCCAAACTCATGTTCTGTGTTAAACTGATATTCATTCATTCATTCTCTCTCTCTCTCTCTCTCTCTCTCTCTGATGTGTGCTAGGCATTGTTAAGCACCTTGCACATTTAACTCAACTGGTCTTCATTTTAAAAAATCTTCTCTTGGGGCAGCTGGGTGGCTCAGTCAGTTGAGCATCCAGCTTCGGCTCAGGTCATGATCTCGCGGTTCATGAGTTCAAGCCCCACATTGGGCTCACCATCAGCCAGTCAGCATAGAGACGCTTCAGATCCTCTGGCCCCTGCTCTCTGCCCCTCCCCTGCATGTGCTCTCCCAAACATAAATAAATATCTTATTTTTAATTGTTTTTAACGTTTATTCATTTTTGAGATACAGAGAGAGATCGAGAGAAGTGGGGGAGGGGCAGAGAGAGATGGAGACAGAATCTGAAGCAGGCTCCAGGCTCTGAGCTGTCAGCACAGAGCCCATGCAGGGCTCAAACTCACAAACCGAGAGACTATGACCTGAGCCAAAGTCGACACTTAACTGACTGAGCCACCCAGGCTCCCCAATATTTAAAAAAAAATCTTCTATTAATTCCATTCCCAGATCAGGAGCCTGAAGTTAAGAACAGTTAATTTGCCCAAAAGTCATGCACATAATAGGAGTGGAACCAGAATTTGAACCTGAATAACATGGCTCAGTGTCCTTCTGTTACCTACTTCAATATATTATCTCATTGTACACGTCTAGCAATAAATATCATTTATAGGTTAAAGTTTATCCCATATCAATAAATCTTCAATTAACCAAATGCTCAGAGACCGAGGCCACTAGGCTTTTTGGTTCCCCAAGTGTTACATGGCTATTCTACTCTTCTTATAAGTTCTTTTTCTTTTTCTTAGCATCTTGCCCTAGCAAACACAAAATACAGAAAATAATGCAATCTTATTTTATAACTAAATATCCTATGGGAATATCCAGGTATCATCGAAACCTTAATAGAACTCTTCATTTGTCTCTTCCTCTCTAGGGCTTTCCTAACCAATGCCCTCTTTCAGCCACTCTCTCAGAGGCTGTCTCTGCCATGTTCCAGACCATCTTAGAGCACTTTTGTGACAGCTGTTGGCACTTCACATTACCCCCGGATTTCCTGTCCATCTCCCCACTTCTCCCTCAAGCCATTCCTCACTTCTGCTCCCATCCCTACTCCCATTTAAAGGCACTGACTTATGCATACTTATGCCCAGACCCCAGCCCAGCACATAAGAGTGCTCATATGTATTTGTTTTATTAGATAACACCATAAATAATCTCCCACTTCCCCTTTCTGTACCTCCCCTTTCTGCACTTTGTTTCCTGGAATGCCTCACTTTCTTCTTCCCACCAACCCCAGACCTACCTTTAGCCCTTATGCCTTCATGTTGCCCACCACCAAACCTCTAAACAAGCAGTGTCCTGTGATGAGATTATTCCATGCTTCACAATTATCATTAACTCATTTAATAAGATTCTTAGGTTATTAGTGCTGGATCTCAGCGAAATGGCTCTGAGGGAAAGCAAATCAACTGAAACCGGTATGAACGTAAACAGCCCAAAGTATTGGTTCGCCAAACGAAATCTAATTTTAAAAGAGGCCAAGCTAAACCAAAGAAATGAACTGCTAATAAAACAGTGTAGCTACTTTTGCAGAAGAGAAAGTCACCTTCCTGAAATTCCTTAAATATCATCTACACAAACTACCCATTCTTCACACCTCCATTGTGGATATAGATGTATGTACAAAATTTAACCAAAAGGAGATGAAACCCCAGACTATATTTTAAATATTTGGTCTTTGAGGCACCTGGGTGGCTCAGTTGATTAGGCATCCAGCTTAGGCTCCCGTCATGATCTCACAGTTCACGGGTTCGAGCCTTGCGTCAGGCTCTGTGCTGACAGCTCAGAGCCTGGAGCCTGCTTCAGATTCTGTGTCTCCTTCTACCCCTGCCCCTCCCCTGCTCACACTCTGTCTCTCTCTCAAAAATAAATAAACATTAAAAAAATTTAAATATTTGGGCTTTATAGCTGCTACATTCTCCATTTTCCTAAAATCCTCTATTTTAAAGCCAAGCATGGAAGTTTTTACTTAATTCAGTTTTCAGATTACAATCATTTTAGGTATTACTGTTTATTTTCCAATATCACTGCTTCCTTTTTTAGTTTCTCCCACAGAGAATTTTACCAACCTGCATAGGCTTATTTGTAGCTAATTACATTTTTGTTTCATTGATAGCACGAAAAGAGCTGGAAAATACCATTAATTCCTGTACACATGAATTTTTATGGCATATTAAATCACTATTGCAATCCATTCAAGTCACCCTATCAATAAAATAAAAAAACCATATAAAACCATATGATCCTCTCAACAGAGTCAGAAAATCTTTGACAAATCTTACATTCCTGATAAAAACTCTCAGCAAACTTAGAACTTCCAAAAGCTGGTAGAAGATACCTATAAAAAGCCTACAGCTAGCATACCTAATGGTTGTACTGGTCTGGTAGTTCTGCCATAACAAAATACTGCAGATTGGGTGGCTTCAACACCAGAAATGTATTTTTTCATAGTTCTGGAAGCCAGGCTAAGAGGCTAGATCAAAGTTTCACTCAGAGATCCTCTCTTTGACTCCTAGAACTTTCTGTCTTCACATGGTCTTTCCTCTCTACTATTTGTGTGTATGTATGTCCTAATCTCCTCTTCTTCTAATGACAAGAGTCATATTGGATTAAGGCTCACCCACATAAACTCATTTTAACTTAATTGCCTCTATAAAGGCCCTATCTCCAAATACAGTCACAGTCTGAAGTACCACAGGTTGGGACTTCAATGCATGAATTTTGGGAGACTGCAATTCAACAATGGTAAAAGACAATGCTCTCCTAAGATCAAGACAAGGCAAAAACGTCTGCCCTTCCTACTCTATCAATCCTGTGCTGGAGGTTCTAGTCATTTCAGTAGGCAAGAAAAAGAAAAGGTATTCAGATAAAAAGGATGAAATAAAACAACATGGTTATCTATATAGAAAATACAATATCTTGGGGTGCCTGGGTGGCTCAGTCAGTTAAGCGTCCAACTCCGGCTCAGGTCATGATCTTGCACCTCATGAGTTTGAGCCCTGCCTCAGGCTCTGTGCTGACCGCTCAGAGCCTGGAGCCTGTTTCAGATTCTGTGTCTTCCTTTCTCTGCCCCTCCTCTACTCATGCTCTCTCTTTCTCTCTCTCCATCAAAGAACAAAGAAACATTAAAATTTTTTTTTAAAATAAAATACAATATCTACAAAATAGCTACTAGAACTTTAAAGGATTTACCTAAGTTTTAGAATAAAAGGGTCAAGATATGAAAGTACATTAATTTTTACATATGTCAATGAGCAATCAAAAATTGAAACAAAAATACCATTCACAATAGCATCAAAAAACATGAAATAGGGATAAATCTCAAAAAATACATGTGGAAATCTGTACCATGAAAACAAAACAAAACAAAAAAACTGCTGATGGAAATTTTTAAAGACTTAAATAAATAAGAACATATACATTTCATCAATCAGAAATCTCTATATTGTTAGATTCAAATTGATCTGTAGATTCAACTGAATCCCAAATAAAACATCAGCAGGATTTTCTATAAAAATTGGAAAACTGATTCTGGAAATACAAAGGGCCTAGAATGGCCAAAATAACTTGAAAAGAAAGAACAAATTTAAATTAACTCTATCTGATTTCAAGACTTAGTATAAAAATACAGAACTATATTTATTGAATAAAGATGCTCAAATAGACAAGTGAAACAAACAAAGATACTACAAATATTCCTACTTATATATGGACAATTGATTTTTGAGTAAGATGCAAAGGCAATTCAATGTAGAAAGGATAATCTTTTCAATAAATAGTATAACATTTTCAACAAATGAATCCTAAAAGAAATGAATTTATCTCATAAATACACAAAAATAAAATCAAAATAGATCATAGACCTGAATGTAAGATCAAAATTATAAAATTCTAAAACAAATAGTATCTTTGTGACCTTGGGATAGGCAACAATTTTTTAGAAATGATGAAATAATATGGATATGAATATCCATAAAAAGAAGAGTTAATAAATTGGAATTTACCAAAATCAAAAATGTTTGCTCCTCAAAGACACTGTTAAAAGGATGAAAAGACAAGCCATTCATTGAAAGAAAATATTTTTAAGTCCAATAGCCAACAAAGGACTGTATCTAGAGCAGTCTCCAAACTCAATTTTTAAAAATTAATAAATGAAAAAAAATAAAAAATAAAAAAATAATAATAAATTAATAAATGAGAAAAAGATTTAAACATACACTTCTCCAAAGCAGATATTCTGATGGTAAATAAGTACATGAAAAGATGCTCAATATCATTAGACTTTAGAAAAATTAAAGTTAAATCCACAATTAGGTACTACCAGACACTGATTATAATAGCTAAAATTTAAACCCCTGACTATATCACGTGTTGACAAATACCTGGAAGAACTGAAACTCACATGCATTGCTAGTGCAAATGTAAAATGGTTATCCTATTTGGAATAGTTTGACAGTTTCTTAAAATTTTATGCATACACCTACCATACAATCCAACTATTCTACCTCTAGATATTTTCCCAAGAGGAATGACAGCATATGTCCATGTAAAGACCTCAGCATGAATGTTCACACAGATTTATTTGTAATAACCACAACCTGGAAATAATCCAAATTTCCATTGACAGGTGAATAAACAATTTGTGGCTTACTCATACAATGAAATACAACTCAGCAATATAAAGTAATGAACTACTGATACAGACAATAGCATAAATGAATCTCAAAATAATTATGCTAAGTGAAAGGAACCATAACAACAAAAACAAAGGAGTTAACTGTACAATTCTATTTATACAATGACAGAAAGCAGGTCATTGGTTGTCTGAAGGGGCCACAGGGAGGAATTATCAAGGGGCACAAGGAACCTTTGGGGGAGATGGATATGTTCACTATATAGACCATGGTGGTTATTTCACAGGTGTATGCATATAACAAACTTATCAAATCATACACTTTAAATATGTGCAGTTTATTGTATGTAAAGTATGTCTCAATAAAACCACTGAAAACAATTCATAGGAAACACTTCACTCACCAGATATTTCTAAATTCTAATTTTCATCAAAATTTACTCTGCCTTTGCTTAATGCAATTCTCTCAGATAGAAAGCTCTCTCCTTTCCTACTCTTACCCTCTATCATCCCACCTCTGCTTATTGAAATCCTCCTCGCTCTTCAAAGTCTAATTCAAGCTCAAATGAAATGCCTTCTCCTGCACAAAGCTGGTCCCAATACTCCATGCTAACATGAGCAGCTCCTGTCTTTAAATCTAATCTGTTTATTTCACTTTGCCTGTGTAATATAGTTAACTTTTATATTCTCATCAGCTCCACTACACTGAAAGTTCCTTGAGAGGGGCTGTTCATTTTTCTTAAATTCTACCTATGGCCTCGCAGAAGTTTTGACTATAGAAGTACTCCAAAACTGCTTCAAGGATGAATAGATGCAAAGAGGGAAGGAACAGAAAATAATAATATTCCATTCCCTTAGCTCAAATTTTCTTCTGGAAGGCAACTTCTATTCTAATAATCCAATCAGTGCAGATGTGTTAAATGGTACACAAGGAGCTCATTTTAAACATGTCTCCCTAGAGATAACCTCTTAACCCAAAGGAGCTATGCTTGTGGTAAACATTTCAGATGTTCTGGAAGGCTGGTGGGGAAAATAACACTAAGAAAACTAAGACCTTACAATGCCCTTGCATGATCCCAGGCTGGCAACCCACCCTCAGAAGAGGGGTGCAGTAAATGACTCTCACCAGGCAAGCCAATAGATTTTTTTCAAGGATCCTCAATGCTCTCTAAGGAGTAGCTGTGAGACTGGGAGAATCTGACTTTTTGCCTCTAAGTAATCTGAAAATGAGCAATTTCCATTAAATTATTTAGTCTTTACAGGACAGGAGACTAAGGGGTAAAGCTGCTCAGAGGTCATAGAATAGTTTAGAGGCAAAACAGACTCCCATGCAGGGTCTTTTAGTTCATGTTGCTTTAATATTTCATTAACACTGGAAAAATATTTGACATCCTACCAAAATTTGTATGCACTAAAAAATAGAATATAGTAACAGTAATACTAACAGTTTGAGAACACAGATTATTTGTCTAGATAAAATAGAGCCCAGCAATATTTTCATCAGTGTCTTAATTTAAGAGCTATTTCTTTTTTATAAGCTGCTCTAACCTACTCAGAAAAAAAAATGGAATGTGTGTTTCATGTGGCAGCACCTAAACAGAGGCTGCAAAGACTGTGGGAAAGACCTTCGAGATTGAATTTAAGAAATATTAACCCCTTGACGACTCGTATACCTTGTGAGTATAACATATTATGCACTTTGTGAGATGATAAAAATCCATGAGGATAAGAACTGTATCTTGCTTCTTGATATATTTCCATTCATTCATTTATTTATTAAATATTTCCTGTGTAACTAATATATTAAAGATTATTTTGCCCTGGGGACATGGTAACAAGGAGATAGACAAAGTGCCTTCTCTTACAGAGCTTTTATTCTGGGAGAAGACAACCATCAGCAAACAATTCACATAGCAGAGAATGATGCATTCTCTTCAGAGAACTGAAATAAGGGAAGTACTTGAGAGTGACCAGGCAGCCACTAGATTGGGTAGTTAGAGATCTCTCTGAAGAGGCAACATGTGGGCTGCGAACTGAATGAGGAAGAGAAACCAGGAATGCAAAGAGACAAGAAAGCATCTTCCAGTCTGAAGGAACAGTTTGCTAAGCCACAAAGGAGGTTGGCATGTTCAGGAAAAAAAAAAAAAAAAAAAAAAAAAAAACTTTAGCTAACAGCCTGAGAGTGAGCGGAGTGCTGAACAAAGAGGAAAAAGAGGCAGTCAGGGTACAATGAAGAAGGGCTTTATGAGAAAAATGAAGGAGCTCAGATTTTATTCTAAGCATGACAGGAAATCAGCAAGAAGTTTTGGGCATTACTCACATGATCTGATTTACATTTTTAAAAGAACCCCGTGGTTACTTCATGGAGAGTGGGTTGTGGGAAGGCAAGAGTAGAAAGAAGGTAGCCAGTAAGGATAATATCACAGTATCTAAGGAGGAAAAAATAGTGGCTTGGACTAGGGAGATAATAGCAGCAATGAAGAGATGAATGGGTTCAAGACATGTTCTACAGGTAGAACTGACTTAATGCTAAGTCAAATGTGGCATTTGTGGAAAAGGATTCAAGGATAATGCTTAGATTTGTAGTTTCACTAACTAGGTTACTATGACTTAATAAGATGCTTTTAAAAAGTCATTGTTTAATTATATTTTAATTTACTTAACCTCATAAGACCAACATAAACCACCATAAAAAGTCAGAATTGAAATTTTAGACACCTTACAATTCAATGTTTTACAAATGATGAAACCATATTCACAGCAAGTGGTTAAGACACTGCCCAACATCAGACAGTTTGTGACAGAATTGGCATTACAACACGGATTTCTTTGACTTTCAACCACTTCTCTTTTAGTGACACCATGCTAAGTACAACATAGTCACAGAAGTTATTATTCCCACTGCTTCCTGGCAATAGGACAATATTCAACAATATTAGCTATGTTGTGAAAAATGGTCTCTATCTCCAAATGTACATGCAGAACCAGGAACATGAGCTGATCAACACCTCTCTCTCTTCTGCATGCAATCTCCAATCGAATGATAAGACTTGTCCTTTTTATATTCTACATAATCTCTCTACCCAAACCCTTTAGTCCACCTCCTCCTCCACCTCTCTGGTCCAAGCTCCCAGTTCTCCTTCCAATACAGACTTGCCTCTTCCAGTCCATTCCTACCAAAAAGGAGACATCTTTCAAAAGATAAGTTTCCTCAAGTCCCTTAGAAGTGTCATGCTCCTGGGGTGACTGAGTAGCTCAGTCAGTTAAGCATCCAACTCTTAATTTTGGCTCAGGTCATGATCTCACAGTTCGTGAGATCGGGCCCTGCCTGGGTCTCTGTGCTGACAGTTCAGAGCCTTCTTGGGATTCTCTTTCTCCCTCTCTCTCTGCCCCTTCCCCACTTGTGTGCTCTAAATAAATAAAAAATAATTAAACAAACAAACAAACAAACATCAAAAAAAAAAAAAAGAAGAGGAAGAAGTGTCATCCTCCTTCTTGCTCAGGGAGACATATGTGAACCTTCTTCCTGAAACCTCCCCCTTGTCCAGCCCTCTCCTTTTTACTTGGGCTTGGTTAATTCACATTCTCCTTCTAAAACTTTGCTTACATTTTGTTTCCTCTAGGAAGTATTTTTTGCCATCAACATCCCACCAACTAGATCAGACATTCCTATTCTATTATTTACAGACCACTGTTACTTAAGAATTTACTGTGTTTTTAACAATTAATCGTGAAATTAACTGTTGAATATCCATCTTCTCTGGTTAGATGTCTGTTATCTCTGCTACAATGTAAGATCAATGAAGATTCAGACTGTATCTGTCTTGTCACCTCATCTATTTTATATTACTAAAATGTTTTATAAATGCTAATTTCATATAAACTATGTTTGACTGGAAATTAAACAATTAAAAGATAAGGTTGCATAACATACACAAAAGAGAAAAATGTGAACAGGAAACAAGGACTGGGTGAGTTTAAATTTATGTAATGTGACTTGACCCCACTAGCATACCTTGCACATGGTCAGTACACAGTAAATATTTATTCATGACTGACAACATTATCTGGACAACTAGGCAATGTAGGAATTATTATTTTTTATTTTTCGTATGACAAAGCTAGTTTTCTAAAAGCATGAATGACTACAGGCTCAGAATTGTGCAATTTGTAAGTGACTAAGTCCCAATTCAAACTCGGGATTTTGGGGGCGCCTGGGTGGTTCAGTCGGTTAAGCAGCAGACTTCGGCTCAGGTCATGATCTCGCAGTCCGTGAGTTCAAGCCCCGTGTCGGGCTCTGTGCTGACAGCTCAGAGCCTGGAGCCTGTTTCAGATTCTGTGTCTCCCTCTCTCTGACCCTCCCCTGTTCATGCTCTGTCTCTCCCTGTCTCAAAAATAAATAAAACGCTAAAAAAAATAAAAATAAAAACTCAGGATTTTGTGCTCTCCAGTGCAGGGCTCTGCCCACAGAATAGAACCCACACTTGTTGAAGGGCCTGAAGCTGGAGGGTAGTTTATTAACTAAGAATTAATTTCTTCATTTAGAGTGATATTTCCAATTGTTGGGACCACGTTGTAAGTGAAATACTTGCACAAAGCTTCCGGCTTCACTGGAAGGATAAAACTGGACAATCAACCAGCAACACACTGCTTTTCAGTATCCTAAACAGATTTGATGATGGCAGGAGAGGAATCCATTGGAAACTTGGGTTGAAGAATAGTAGAACAAGAGTTCATTGTTCTACTGGGTAGACCAATGGGTAGACAGGGAAAAAAGTTTCAAATAAGCAAGGTGCCTTATGAACATCCCACCATTACCTGACTGGGGATGCTGTCCCGGTCATTGCCACTGTCATTTCTCATCTGGGGAGAGTTTCTGAAAAAGGCCCAGAACTACCTGCATCACAAACAGCTATGCTGCTGGTTAAAAATGGAAATTGCTGCACACCAACCCAGAGCTGATAAATCACAAATTCTGGGATGGAGCCAACAAGTGTACCTTTTTAACAAGCACTCTGGCTGATTTTTATGCATGTAAAAGTTTGATCACCACTACTTAAAACTTGGGATTAACATGTCGAGATGATACCCAGACACACTAAAGAGCATAAAGATCAGGGTGTAAATACTCCCAGCTCAGGCCTGATGTGGTTAAGAAAAAAAAAAAAAGTTTAATGCACAAGTATATCTTGTTATGATTTTGTTTCTGCACAGGTGAACGCAATCAGGGTAATACTCCCTGAAACGTTTGCTTTGATTTTTTTCCTCTTTGGTTATTATGAAATTTCCTATGAAAATATTCAGTAAGAAGATTCTTCAACTATCCACAAGCTGATTACTAGTAGTGTTAATGGTAACACATAAACTTGTCTGCTTATTAATTAGTATGTAACTGGAAGCAAATTGTATTTTTTTAAGTTTATTTATTTTGGGGGGAGGAGGGGCAGAGAGAGAGCCAGAAAGAGATCCCAAGCAGGCCCCACGCTGTCAGCGCAGAGCCCATTACACGAGATCATGACCTGAACCAAAGCAAGGGTCAGATGTGTAAGTGACTGAGCCATACAGGTGCCCTGGAAGCAAATTGTATTTTTAATTTTTGTGACATCTTTGTTTTTTCTACTTATTTGATTTATTGGTATGAGTAGGGACACTGAATGACAGATTCTTGGTCAAGGTCTTCACACTAAATCTACAAAATTATATGTGAGAATAATAATGGCACCTTCCTCATGGAGTTTTTGTGAGAACTAAATGAGCTATCATAGAAACAGTACTCAGTCCACTGCTTGGAGCATGTAGACATTCAACATAATGGGACATGTTATTACTATATTCAATTCCTAAATAAGATGTTCCTATGTCCAAATATAAAGAAAGGAGGCAAAGCTTTTGAGATTTCTATTGTTTTGTTTCTGAAAAGGTATTCTAAACTAAGCCTGAACTGTGCAAGGTCACCCTGTTGTTTTGGATTTACCACTCTTCACCTTGCCTTTATCATTGGCATAGATAACAAGAGCCAACCACCATTCCAAAGGAAGACAACCACAGAATCTGATACCCTACAACTCACCCTTCAGGGAATAAAGCTGCAACCTGGAGGGCAGTGCTCCTTTGTTGGCCTAGACTCCAGATCTTTCCATGACGTCTTCTTCTTGAGAGGGTGTGGCCATCTTTTAAGGCATGTGACCTGGTCATGTTTCTTTCTTTACCCAGAATATGTCAAACTTGCCCCCCTCTAGTTACTTACTAATCATCAGAAAGGAACATCAAATTCCCAAGTATTTCTCAGAAAGTTAATTTCAAATTCTTTATCACAACTTACTTTTCAATAATGATATTTTAGTGGACTTCCCCAAAGGATGAGCCATCTACCTACTTCTTAAAACACTTTAAATTTTATCTTTAGGAAGCTAGGCACTCAAAGAGCTACCCATCTGGATGTTTTGACCCCTCATAGGAATGCTTTTATGACACATCTCTCCAGAGTCACATACAGTGCTCACCAGGAGCATATTCAGGACCACCATATCCTATTATGTCACTTACACAAGGACTCACAGAAGACAATTTTCTTTCGGGCCCTGTGCAACTAGGTAGCTCAAGAAAGAACCCTCTAAAATCCTAGGACTTAAACCTGAAAGTCTAACACCCCAGTGTAAAAGATCTTTTCCCTGAGTTTCTAAAAGAACAAGCAGGCAAAGGAATACCTGTTCAACTCTGCAGGTCACCTACTCTAGCTCTTGCTCTACCTCATGTGTGTTAATTAGAACAGGAAACTGTTTTTATGCCAATCTTACAATACAAATGGAAACATTTGTTTTTAGGAAGATTATCTTGGTCTACAAAGTAGAAATTTACCACTAAAAATTTTCTCCACTAAAGATTTTAAACTGGAGAAACTATGTTTTCTAAGGATTACCCAGTAAAAGCAAAGATATGATCTCTGATCATTATTCCAAGGAGAGTTGCCTAGTATTGGTCAAGCCTCATATTTCCATGCATCAGAAACTAACTCTGACTCACTTAAGTAGAAAAGGGATTTTCAAAGGGATGTTGGGCATCCACCCTGTAGATGGCACATTGTCAGGTATCACCAACATGAGGCATTGGACCAGTACACCACATTAATTAATGCTCCCCATTACCTCTAGGAACAAAATACAATTGTCATCCCTGCCATCACTTCCATCTGATGGAATCTGAAATTCCTCTTGTCTTCACCAGCTTCCCACACAAATCTGGGAAGACATATGTGTTGGCGAAACTTTGAGGTCATGTGCCCATAACCTATCTGCAAGAAATACCATGAAGGTGATTATCTGATATGCCCAACTTTATAGTGAGAAGCAGTATCTACTTCATAAAGAGGGGAATTCCCAGATGTTGAAAAAAGATATTAGGTAGGCAAAAAGTATAAACCACTATTTACAACAGCAATTGGCCTACCTGTCTTTAGTAACTGAATTTAAAATGTCACTTGAATATGGGACATATGAAATCTTTTTGAATCAGGGTTTCCCAAGAAGGGGTATTTCTTTTTCCTGTCTGGTATGGCCCTCCAAAACTGTAAGCACAGAAATTAAGATACAATAGATACTTCCAATTTTTCACGAAGCAGAGAACCAGCCCTTCATATCTTCTGACTTAGTTCACAATTCCTCCATTCTTTCCCCTTCCATTTTGCATCCAGTGATGTTTTTCCAGGGAAGGTGGCAAATGAAAGTATCCAATTTTGGACTGTATTCTGAATATACCACAGCTAACCCTTCAAGAGGACCGTTCAGTCAAAGAAGAATAAATTTAAACCTTATATCATGATGTATAATTATTTATTAGGTATCAAAGAATATTTCAAACATTTAACAACAATATTTATGGCTCCTAAACATGAATCCTAGTTGGTACTCTTCTTGGCATTATTTCATCAGGTTCTCCTAATTACTTAAGAGTAAGCCTTATGTCTGCCTAACATTTTCTTTTAGCTTCAAATTCTCAATTATCTATCATGTAGTATATGGCAGTCAATAGAACCACCTAGAGACCTAATCAAGGACAGAGAGAGGTAAGCTCAAGCTCCAGGAAGTAGGAGAAGGCCTGGGCATTTGTATTTTCACAAAATTCCCCAGGCAAAGCTGATTCCAACCAAAGTTTGAGAACCACTGGCCTAGAACACTAGCTAATGGATGAGGAGAACTGCAGCCAAATATCTGAAATACTTTAAAGACTTGCCTAAGTGAGAAATTAGATTCTCCTAAAGTGATCTGTGTTGGACTTCCTACTTCACAAAATGCACTTTAGGGTATTTTAGGTATTTTAGGTACTTTAGGGTATTTTAGGTATTTAGGGTGCCAATTACCTCAGGCACCACAGATTTTTACAGATGTGAAGGGTAAAACACATCCCCCCAAAAAGGGATTGAAACACAAGTTATATATTGATATGTTGAAACACAAGTATATGATGCCTTTACTACATTGTCCTTAGCTACAGTGTCTAGTGTTTAAAAAAAGAAAAAACTGTCAAGTGGAGCACCTGAGTGGCGGTTAAGGGTCCAACTTCTGCTCATGTCATGATCTCGTGGCTCATGGGTTCGAGCTCCGCGCGAGGCTCTGTGCTGACAGTTCGGAGCCTGGAGCCTGCTTCGGATTCTGTGTGTGTCTCTCTCTCCCCTTTTCCCCCCTCCCCATAATAAATAAACATTTTTTTTTAATTTTAAAGAAAAAACTGACAAGAGTCTCTTTGTCTTGCTCTTCACTCTTCAATTTGGTGTTTGGCCACTGCAGACTTCACATAAACATGATATCCTGAGCACTGGTCTCCGCATGCACTCGAGCTGCCATATCTGGCACATCTCTGCTCCACGTCATTGAAGAACTGGGCTTAAGGAAAGAGCCAGCTTCTCGAGTGTATTTATCAAACAGCCACTGCTCTTTCCCTCACCTTGGCCTTTGGCCAATACATTTACATGGTCTTAGTTCTGCCTGACTTCTGGTTGACTTAATTAACCAGCTAACTAATTAATTAGTTAAAAATAAAAATTGAAGAAGATGAGATATCAGAAAAGTTACCTCAAGTGCACAAAATCCTGTTCAGGAAATGTTTTATTCCCCCCTTTATGGTCATAATTAAATATCTGGCCAGGAGATCTTCCTTAGAGTTTTATGCCATTTTGCTGATCCTGATAGAGAAAAAGGAACCAGCCAACCCCATGATGTTTCTTTTTGTTTGTTTGTTTTGTTTTGTTTTGTTTTGTTTTGTCTTTTTTTATTTGAAATTCTTGATTTCAAGGCTGGGGGCTTTGCCATACACACTGCTGTCCCTTTTTTTTTTAATATGAAATTTATTGTCAAATTGTTTTCCATACAACACCCAGTGCTCATCCCAACAGGTGCCCTCCTCAGTGCCCATCACCCAATCCCCCTCTTTCCCACCCCCCATCAACCCTCAGTTTATTCTCAGTTTTTAATAGTCTCTTATAGTTTGTCTCTCTCCCTCTCTAACTTTTTTTTTCTTCCCCTCCCCCATAGTCTTCTGTTAAGTTTCTCAGGATCCACATAAGAGTGAAAACATGGTATCTGCCTTTCTCTGTATGGCTTATTTCACTTAGCATCACACTCTCCAGTTCCATTCATATTGTTAAAAAGGCCATATTTCATTCTTTCTCATAGCCAAGTAGTATTCCATTGTGTATATAAACCACAATTTCTTTATCCATTCATCAGCTGATGGACATTTAGGCTCTTTCCATAATTTGGCTATTGTTGAAAGTGCTGCTATAAACATTGGGGTACAAGTACCCCTATGCATCAGCACTCCTGTATCCCTTGGGTAAATTCCTAGCAGTGCTATTGCTGGGTCATAGGGTAGATCTAGTTTTAATTTTTTTGAGGAACCTCCACACTGTTTTCCAGAGCAGCTGCACCAGTTTGCATTCCCACCAATAGTGCAAGAGGGTTCCCGTTTCTCCACATCCTCGCCAGCATCGATAGTCTCCTGCTTTGTTCATTTTGGCCACTCTGGCGTGAGGTGGTATCTCAGTGTGGTTTTGATTTGTATTTCCCTGATGAGGAGTGGAGTTGAGCATCTTTTCATGTGCCTGTTGGCCATCCGGATGTCTTCTTTAGAGAAGTGTCTATTCATGTTTTCTGCCCACTGGATTATTTGTTTTTCAGGTGTGGAGTTTGGTAAGTTCTTTATAGATTTTGGATACTAGCCCTTTGTCTAATATGTCATTTGCAAATATCTTTTCCCATTCTGTTGGTTGCCTTTTAGTTTTGTTGATTGTTTCCTTTGCAGTGCGGAAGATTTTATCTTCATGAGGTCTCAATAGTTCATTTTTGCTTTTAATTCCCTTGCCTTTGGGGATGTGTCAAGTAAGAAATTGCTGCTGCTGAGATTAGAGAGGTTTTTTCCTACTTTCTCCTCTAGGGTTTTGATGATTTCCTGTCTCATATTCAGGTCCTTTATCCATTTTGAGTTTATTTTTATGAATGGTGTAAGAAAGTGGTCTAGTTTCATTCTTCTGCATGTTGCTGTCCAGTTCCCCCAGCACCATTTGTTAAAGAGACTGTCTTTTTTCCATTGGATATTCTTTCCTGCTTCGTCAAAGGTTAGCTGGCCATACTTTCGTGGGTCCAATTCTGGAGTCTCTATTCTATTCCCTTGGTCTATGTGTCTGTTTTTGTACCACCCCATGATATTTCAACAGCATCTGAGGTGTATCTTTATATGTGGGAGGAGGAAGGGATGTGTCATCAGGGTGTTTGTGATTGAAGAATTGGGTTAGGCATTATAGTCCTAAATTACACATGCTGAATCTGAAATTTTCTGTCACTCTAGATAAACTGCGGGTCTTGCCCATAACTGGCATGGCCACTTGTTCTAGAACCAAAACCTGTTTCATTTCATGCAAAGAGTATTCTTAAAGTTTTGTATCTCTATTCTTTCAGACAACTGACCTTTGAACTGTTCACATCAGAAGCATCTATTATGTGTTTGATGCATTCATTTAAACCTGTTTGAGTCACTATGCCAGGCCATGACTATTCAAAGATGAAAAGTAGTGTCTCTATCCTCCAAAAGTTCACAATCTATCCAGTAAAAAAGAGAAATGATTGAGAAGAAGACTGGCTATGCCTTCCAAACAATCTCCAGTACTGTCTCAGGAATCTCTTGATATTGTGATGCTTTTGTGAGAGTCTTTTCTCAAACCTATATTTACTACTTGCTTGTCTTTTTCAAGTCAAAGATCATTCCTTTGAGGTTCCGATCTACAGCATACCCAAAGCACTTTTGTTCTATTGTCAACATTCATAACAGCAAGAGCATTTTTCATAAAGTGCTAAAGATATCTAGTCTTAGGCTCTTCAGGGTGCCTGGGTGGCTCAATCAATTAAGCGTCTGACTTCAGCTCAGGTTATGATCTCACAGTTCATGGGTTCGAGCCCCGCATAGGGCTCTGTGCTGACAGCTCAGAGCCTGAAGCCTGCTTCAGGTTCTGTGTCTCCCTCTCTCTCTTTCCCTTCCCTGCTCACACTCTGTCTCCGTCTCTCTCAAAAATAAATAAATATTTTTAAAAAAATTTTAGTCTTAGGCTCTTCAAAATCCCAAAACTGCAAGAATGCAAACCCTCCCTGAGAATATAAAATGACTGTCAAAAAAAAAATTATGTATAACCAAAAACCTTAATAAGATCCAGAGCTATGCAGTTGTCCATGTTGGAAAGAGAGAGACAGAATACTGAAACAAATAGAACTGAGGTTGATTTTAAACTCTAAACTTTCAGGCTATGTGACATTTAGGCAAATTGCTAAAGCTTCTGAAATTTAGTTTCTCGATGTTTAGGTGCACATAAAAACTGCCTTGCACTGTGACTGTAGGACTAGAAAAATGTTTGTGGCATGCCTTGTACATAATGGACACTTTATAAATGGTAGCTATTACTGCATTATTCCTAGCTCAATTACTTCTGGAAATTAAATTATTAACAACAACTTGGATAATTAGACACCAATAAAATACATCAAAAATCTGGCTTAATAATGAAAGCTTAGAATAAAATAGTTTTGTTTTTAAGAAAAATAGGTTTTCCTGCCATATGTACTTAAAAATACACAATTATTAACCTAGTTGATCACTGCTGAAAGACTCCCAGTCATACTGAGCCTGTCCTAGAAAAGGGATGAACAGTCTCTCACTCAGCATCCCTCCGCTAACACTGGCTTCCTTAGCCCCTTGCTTCCTCTGCCTTCCTTATCTCTCTCTCTTGCCACACATGCTTTATGTGTTTCCCTTTTAGTACTTCCATCATGGAGATGAGGACATACAAAACATACACAAGGAAATACTAAGTAGTCAAAGCTCCTTGGGAAGATAGAGAAACTATTTGCCAAGTTAAGGCTCCTTTATTATCTATTTTCTGTTTTCCAAATTCTCCTTACATTATTCTTTGTTGACCAAAACCATTAAAAATTCCTGATTATGGACATGCTCTGCATGACAAGAATCTGAGTAACCAATGACCAATGAAAATACAATCCTTCTAGATTAGGGTCCTTAATCTAGAGCCCTTGAACTACTTCTAATAATCCATAAATCTTAATAGCTTTATGAATAGTTTACTCATGATAAGACTGGAAGGCTAAATAAAACATCAAATGTAATTACTTCCGGTGATAAATTTATCACCTGAGTAAGCCATCATCATTTACCTCATGCTAGTCAGAATTTTTGAGTGGTACATACTACATGTACAAATCATTCAAAATAATGGGAAAACAGACCATTTCAACAAAGAAAATGCTTCAAAATTAATTTGTAAGTGAAAAATTAAAATAATAGTATTGGGGGAGTGGAAATTTTGGAAGACATTAGTCTGTCTAATTTATCTAGTAGAATCATATTAAACCATAACACTTTCTCAGCAGCCCTCCCCGTTGCCAACATCACACATTACTGAGTGTGGCTTGTGATATTATGGCTGAGCCCCTCTTTCTGTTCTTGGTGGCATCAGTCAGCTTCTGTGCCTCTTGGTGGCTAAATCATCAACCACCATTTCTCAATGGATGATCAATAAAAACTAAAAGAATGAATGTGTTGTGTAAATTAAATGCATTCGTGTGTTTTCCAGAACTGCATAATTTATAATGAAAAATCAATTAGCAAAACTCATTCATTGTAATACATTCACAGAATACCTCAAGAGCTACAGTTAGAAATAAAAGTTATTGCCCTGAAGCATTCTAAAGCCTGTTAACAAGCAAATATTCTATTGTAAAACAAACTAATTATCACAACAAACCTGTTTTAATTAATTTTATTTATTTATGTGGCTCTCTTAATTGCATTTCCCTTACCGGACTCATACCTTTTTAACACTTTATGGTAAGACAAAATATGTCTGTCTGCCAAGAACAAATTCTTGCCAGACAATTTTTAAGGAATATCTTCTACCAAGATAAACACTGAAAGCCCTTTCCTGATGATAAAATGGATTCTTGACTTGCCAAGCCAATCATTTTTCTCTCTCTGAAGGAAGAAGTAATGAAAGAGACACAAAAACTGTCTTGCTGTGTTTTCGTGATGCTGGATGGAGAATGGAGGAACCCTGGAAGAATGCAATCATTTCATCAGAGAGTATGTTACAGCCCGTGATAAGAAGACCAGTGCTCTAAGAAAATAGACTCAGAAAAAGTAGTTGGGTAGGATTCCTTAGACAGAAACCAAGAAAGGAGATGGCTCAAGAGGGAAGGAACGCTCACAGAAATAAAATTCTGATAACACAGTGTCAGATAATCCCGCTGAGGAAGAGAAAGAGAAGGTGGCAATCAAAAGTAGGTGAGCTACAAATGTCATGGAACTGAAAGAAGAGTGTCAGGCAGGCTAAAATCTGAGAATATAAAAAATCTTTCAAAAATGCTAACAATCAGGGGCTCCTGGGTGGCGCAGTCGGTTAAGCGTCCGACTTCAGCCAGGTCACGATCTTGCGGTCAGTGAGTTCGAGCCCCGCGTCAGGCTCTGGGCTGATGGCTCGGAGCCTGGAGCCTGTTTCCGATTCTGTGTCTCCCTCTCTCTCTGCCCCTCCCCCGTTCATGCTCTGTCTCTCTCTGTCCCAAAAATAAATAAAAAACGTTGAAAAAAAAAATGCTAACAATCAACAAAAAGAGCTTTTTTTTTTTCCTTTAAAGCAGATGAAAAAACTAAAAACGAGAAAGAGGGAGATACACTGCTTGGGGCCACTAAAAGTGAAGATAGTTCTGTGTTTATCTTCTTCCCTTCTTCCCTTCTGTCAAGGGAAATGCTAGTAAGCCCAGAAAAGCAAGAATGAAACTCAGACAGTGGAATTAAAAGACCAAGATTGGACAGAATCATGTTCAAAATACCAAGCAGTTTTATTAGATGAGCTAAGTGCTTCTGATCAGGTGAATTCCATCTCGGAATTCTGAAAGAAATCACACAAAATGAAGTGGCTGAACCTCATTGGAATTTGCACTGAGGAAGCTTAGAGAAAAGGAAAGGCACCAGAAGACAGAGGTGAGCTAATATTGACTTAATACACTTAAAGATGAGGAGTGGGGGAGAGTGAGTTTCATTAATTGAACTCTTAAATTCTGTGTTGATTCTGGGCAAGGCAGGAATTGAGAAAATCAAACAGGAT